>NC_137145.1:462500-475000 GCF_949319135.1 Squalius cephalus
GTGCTGAAACCCAATGAATAATAGAGACGCCAGAATAACAATATTCATGATTCTGAAGCTGAAAATACAGGATTATTGTAGATGAATATGTTTGATCTCTGTCACTGACTAGATATATTTACAGTAATGTCGGACACTTTTACTGTAACATCAGACATCTGGCATTATCAGGACACACTAATATTCCCCAGTACATTATATAGTAGTTTAATGTAGTTCTGACACTAAAGGCCCTTGCATACTGAGTCCGAAATTCACATCCGAAATTTTCGCACGTTAAAAAATAAATACGACCTCATGTTATGTCAATCACGCTTGCACACTGCCTCCGAAACTTTCGTCCGTCAAAAAAAAATTCGGATCAGGTTCGATTTCCTGCGTTTTTCGCATCTGTAGCAAGCATTTTGAATGGTGTTTTGGCCATTTAAAGCCACCGAATCACGAATATTCGCGAATACGAAAAAACGCATGCGAAAATTTCGGACTCAGTGTGCAAGGACCTTAACTCTGAAAACTGTCATTTTTTTCTCACACAGTAATTTTTATTTTGGGTGAACTATACACTACACATATTGTCATTATCCACGATACAGATTGTTGTATTTTTGCATTGCGATATCTTGTGACACCCCAGTGAACAGTAAGCCCCGCCTTCTTTGATTTGATTGGCCGTTTCAATCATTTTGCAATAACTATATAACTTTTAAAAAAAATGTCATCCTAACATCAAACACAGCGGAGTGTAAGGGACTGCAGCAGAGCATAGGAAATATTGGGGGGACAATTCCTCCATTTTTCTGTAATAATAATAATAATAATAATAATTTGTTACATTTATATAGTGCTTTTTGTGAGGGATTTGACTGTGTTCCTCTCAGTGTCTGTGTTGGTTCTGCTGACTCAGAGGTCAGAGGTCGGCCTGTTCTGCTGACTCAGAGGTCAGAGGTCAGCCTGTTCTGCTGACTCAGAGGTCAGAGGTCGGCCTGTTCTGCTGACTCAGAGGTCAGAGGTCGGCCTGTTCTGCTGACTCAGAGGTCAGAGGTCGGCCTGTTCTGCTGACTCAGAGGTCAGAGGTCGGCCTGTTCTGCTGACTCAGAGGTCAGAGGTCGGCCTGTTCTGCTGACTCAGAGGTCAGAGGTCAGCCTGTTCAGCTGACTCAGAGGTCAGAGGTCGGCCTGTTCTGCTGACTCAGAGGTCAGAGGTCGGCCTGTTCTGCTGACTCAGAGGTCAGAGGTCGGCCTGTTCTGCTGACTCAGAGGTCAGAGGTCGGCCTGTTCTGCTGACTCAGAGGTCAGAGGTCAGCCTGTTCTGCTGACTCAGAGGTCAGAGGTCGGCCTGTTCTGCTGACTCAGAGGTCAGAGGTCGGCCTGTTCTGCTGACTCAGAGGTCAGAGGTCGGCCTGTTCTGCTGACTCAGAGGTCAGAGGTCGGCCTGTTCTGCTGACTCAGAGGTCAGAGGTCAGCCTGTTCTGCTGACTCAGAGGTCAGAGGTCGGCCTGTTCTGCTGACTCAGAGGTCAGAGGTCGGCCTGTTCTGCTGACTCAGAGGTCAGAGGTCGGCCTGTTCTGCTGACTCAGAGGTCAGAGGTCGGCCTGTTCTGCTGACTCAGAGGTCAGAGGTCGGCCTGTTCTGCTGACTCAGAGGTCAGAGGTCAACCTGTTCTGCTGACTCAGAGGTCAGAGGTCAGAGGTCGGCCTGTTCTGCTGACTCAGAGGTCAGAGGTCGGCCTGTTCTGCTGACTCAGAGGTCAGAGGTCAGCCTGTTCTGCTGACTCAGAGGTCAGAGGTCAGCCTGTTACAACCCTGGATGTCTGTATGAACACCATCTGACTGAAGCATCTCATCATGCTTCCAAACCGTTTGAACAGCAAAATGTACAAATAAAACAGCGATTAACAATAAAAACAAAAGAGCACTCCACTGCAAACAGGGAAAGCAGCAAGTTAACTCAATACCAGTTAACCCAGTTAACCCAGTTAACCCGGCTGACGGGCCACACACAGACTGACTGCAATCACACGGTTAACTGCACGAATCATGAGTTAAACTAGCCTGAACCCTTACATCTACAGCAACACTCAGATCCAGTCCTGGGCTTCTCACAGGCCGACCTCTGACCTCTGACCTCTGAGTCAGCAGAACAGGCTGACCTCTGACCTCTGAGTCAGCAATACAGGCTGACCACTGATCTCTCAGTCAGCAGAACAGGCTGACCTCTGACCTCTGACCTCTCAGTCAGCAGAACAGGCTGACCTCTGAGTCAGCAGAACAGGCCGACCTCTGACCTCTGACCTCTGAGTCAGCTGAACAGGCTGACCTCTGACCTCTCAGTCAGCAGAACAGGCCGACCTCTGACCTCTGAGTCAGCAGAACAGGCCGACCTCTGACCTCTGAGTCAGCAGAACAGGCCGACCTCTGACCTCTGATCTCTCAGTCAGCAGAACAGACTGACCTCTGACCTCTCAGTCAGCAGAACAGGCTGACCTCTGACCTCTGAGTCAGCAGAACAGGCCGACCTCTGACCTCTGAGTCAGCAGAACAGGCCGACCTCTGACCTCTCAGTCAGCAGAACAGGCCGACCTCTGACCTCTCAGTCAGCAGAACAGGCCGACCTCTGACCTCTGAGTCAGCAGAACAGGCCGACCTCTGACCTCTCAGTCAGCAGAACAGGCCGACCTCTGACCTCTGAGTCAGCAGAACAGGCCGACCTCTGACCTCTGAGTCAGCAGAACAGGCCGACCTCTGACCGCACATTTTAGCCATGTATATGTAACAAAAAAGGGGGAACTAGATAATTTAATTGCTCTAGTCTAGAAAGTACCGCCCCCCCCCCCCCCCCCCCGCGTTGGATGGTCCGTGCCGGTTGTTCGCGCGGGCGCCTTTGCGATGGACGCATTCACGCGGACGAAGTTTGACAGACAGACAGACAGACAGACAGACAGACAGTAGGCAACTTTTTTGGAAATGGCCCCTAAAAGACGCCAGCAGGAGTTAGGATCTGAGAAAAGAAAGAAGAAGAAACTGACTTTCCACCTGTGAACTCGTACTAGATCGATGTACTCAGTTACGAGTTGGAAAAACACGGGTTACAGGCTGCCTGGAACGGGGCATTAAATACAGGAAATGTGCTGCATGTCCTGCTGCTAATCGTAACGCGCCTCGAACTTAATGTTAGCTAACTATGTTATTATAACTTATAACTTCGGTGCAAGCTAAATTGAGATTTTACTGTTAAACATTACCTATTTTACAAATAACTGACGCCAGCTAGCTGAACTTTCTTTACTATCTTTCTTTAGATATTGAGCAGTAGTTTATGGTTTATTTTGACGTGACGGTGGTTAATACTTTCTCAGTAACAGTTAACGTTAGCAGTCAGTGCAGTGCACATGGTAGGCTAACAATTCCTGTTAAATATATAAAAAATATAAAATGTCATTATGAATGATAAAGCAAACAATACTGTTTAATTGTGTGCACGCTTAATAAACAAACTACAGCTGGTCCAAAACGCAGCAGCTCGAGTTCTTACCAGAACCAGGAAGTATGACCATATTAGCCCGGTTCTGTCAACACTGCACTGGCTCCCTATTAAACATCGCATACATTTTAAAATATTGCTGATCACTTACAAAGCACTAACTGGTTTAGCTCCGCAGTGCTTGAGCGAGCTCTTAACGCATTATAGTCCGTCACGTCTATTGCGATCTCAAAATTCCGGCCAGTTGATAATACCTAGAATATCAAAGTCGACTGCTGGCGGTAGATCCTTCTCCTATTTAGCACCAAAACTCTGGAACAGTCTTCCTACCATTGTCCGGGAAGCAGACACACTCTGTCAGTTCAAAGCCAGATTAAAGACACATCTCTTTGACCTAGCTTTCACATAATACATTATAGACTTCTATAATTCAATGTTAGGCTGCATAGATTAGGTCAGCTGGAACCGGGAACACTTCCCATAAATCCTGATGTACTGGTTACATCATGAGAAGAATGGCATCTACGCTAATTTTAGTGTCTTTGTTTATCCCGAGGTTTTCCCGCAGCCTGCCGGATCCAGGCCGTATCCAGATCTGACGAAGGAGCTTCGCCTGGACCCGATGACAACGCAGTGCTGAAGTGCCAACTAGTCTCTCCCTATGGAGGATCCCTTTCCCACTCTACAGATAAAGCGTCGTCGGGAAACTCAATTCGCGTATCTACCCCGAATTGATAAAATAAAATAAAATTCTGAATCAAAACTATAAGGAAACACCAGTAATTTGTTTAGGCTTGGTTTGTAGGGAATTCCAAACCTGCACACATATATTCAAACGCACATAACTATAGAACCAGTTCTTAATGCGCATGTGAGCGCCATCAGCGTTTCTCACAGGATCGCGTTTAAAGTCTGTGTAGAGGGAATGGTGTTGTCTTAGCGGCCCCTAATTTAATAACTAATGATCGTTGCGACGGAAGCAAATCAATCAAAACTAACTTTAGATGGAAAATAACTTTATTAAAGAACCGCTATAAAGCCAAAACAATCTCTGTTACTTTAAATTATACGTTTGTCTCTGTAAAGCTGCTTTGAAACAATCTACATTGTTAAAAGCGCTATATAAATGAAGATGACTTGACTTGACTTGACTTGCATTATTGCACCTCATTCTATTATGCTTTTATATTATATTATATTAGATTTATCAAATAGTTGATAAATAAGGAACAAAGAGGGAGAACTCCTTGGCTGCCATGCTTTCAGTTTTAAATGTTTATAATTTTTTTCCGGTATGAGATTCTTTGTTTGAATATTTTCAAACACATTCAAAGTGACATTGAATTTGGGAAAAACATGTCTGGATTATTTTGAATTTTGTTTTATTTTGCTAGTCTGTTTACTGAAGAAAAGTTTGCACTTTCAAATGTGTAGTGTGTTGGCTATCCTACGTTTACAAAGTCAGCAAAGCTGTGAAGATTTTACTTTCTCTTTTTAGTGTTCTTAAGTTTTATACTGTGATGCTGCTATTGTGTTATTGGTATTGAGTTATATGTTTGGTAATAAAAAAACAAACGTTTTTTTTTCTCGGGGTTGGGGTGGGGGGCATCATAAAGGAATTATGCTTAGGGCACCAAAATGGCTAGCAGCGGCACTGTGACCAATTCTTCTTGTGTATATCCTCCTGAGACCCAGAAAAAAAAGTTTTTTGAATTTAGTTTTTTTCATGTCATCACATTGTTTAGAGCATAAGAAACAAATGGTAAAAAAAAATATTTTTGCAAAATGATATTTTATTCATACGTTATGCTATGTCCTCTGTAGTGGACACCAGGACTCAGTTGTTTAAAAAATAAAATGACAATGACTTTTTGACAATGGCAAAATTATTATTTTTTTCAATCACCAATACATTTTGGGGTTTCAGGATTTTTTTTAACCAAAATTTGTATAAAGATGATTCTCAACTATGTTATGAAAGATATAACGGAATGAATTGATACACCATTTTACTTTATGCAATATGTGGGTAAAATAGCCATAAATTAATATTCCCATTCAATGCAATGCATCTATACACTGTATCTAATGTGCACAATAATGTGTTCTTGGAGCAACATGTAATGAAAAAAAAAGAAGTGTAATAAGTGGAGTAATAATTAGCAACATTTTAATAATAATATCTAATATTTCATAGGAATATTGATGTATAATTTATTTCCATATTCTCTTGTGGTGTCTCCCAGAATGCCTGATAAACATGATGTAAGTCCTGATGTCTCTACAGTGGACATGTATGAAATCAACGCCCTGTTCTGGAACAGAAAGTCATTTTTTGATTTGAAACCCCAGAACATTTTCCTGAGATGTTGGTTTATGAAATACAATTTGAAAAGTAGTCAGATTTAAATTATAATTACAATATATTATCATATTTCCTACATTTGATCACTAAATTAATGTCAGACATTTTTAAAGACCAAGGAGTTGTTGTCATGGTGAAACCTCCAATCATTAGGTGTCTCTGAAAAGCCCTGAATGTGCTCTATACCCTACACACAGGTGTGTCATGTGACATGAATGATGTCAGAGAAATCCACTAAAATATAATGTCCACTACAGTGGATAAAAGTCTATTCCTGGGTCCCAGGAGGATATGAACTTGACATTGTACAATAAAAGTTAAATTATTATTATTATTATTATTTTCATTGGAATACTACATACATATATCAAAAACAGGCTGAGACCTGCTGACTGTATAATGATGGACTGGACAGAAGAACTGAACGTGTTCTCGTCTCTCAGAGGTGTTTGTCGAACGCTGGCCGTAATCACTGTGCAAACACACACACCCACACCTGAACACACACACACACACACACACACCCACACCTGAACACACACACACACACACACACACACCCACACCTGAACACACACACACACACACACACACCCACACCTGAACACACAGCAGAGCTCACCTGGCCGACAGCGCTGAGGGATGCTGGGTAATTCATACGCCGCCTGACTCAGCACAAAAACCGTAGAGAACACGAGTTAGTGGAGACGAGAGCGTGACGCCTGTGTGGTGAACCTCTGATTCTCTGAATGTTAAGTCTATTTCTGGCATTGATAAACAGCTCCTCACTCTCAGTGGGTCACTGCGAGCACAGGCCACCATAAATATTTCATATTTCATCAGTCTCGCTCTGCTCGTGTTGCAGAAGCAGCTGGAGGAGATCTGACTGAGGGATTGCCGATAAACACACCAAACTCACAGCAAGAACTAGAGTCGACTACATCTAGAGGCGTTCACATCACAAGCGTGAATATGATATCACAATGTTTAATATATGATAAGTTTAGGCTTCTTAAAGTCTAGTTAAATCTCAACATGTCAAACCACTACATCTAGACCTAATTCACACCTATATCTTAACCAATATTTAAAAAAATATGCCACTTATCATCCGATCTTGGTTGTATCTCGATATTAGTGTTACTGGATCTTAGTGCTGCATTTGACACTATCGACCACAGCATTCTTTTAAATAGACTCAAAAATGATGTTGGCATTAGTGGAATTGCACTAGCATGGTTTAAATCACACTTATCTGACCGTTATCAGTTTGTAGCAGTAAATGAAGAGATGTCTCATCGATCACAAGTTCAGTATGGCGTACCACAAGGCTCAGTACTAGGACCGCTGCTGTTCACTCTGTACATGCTACCCTCACACACACACACACACACACACACACACACACACACACACACACACACACACACTCTCTGTACATGCTACCATTAGGAGATATCATTAGGAAACATGGCATTAGCTTTCACTGTTTTGCTGATGATACTCAGCTCTATATTTCTTCACGCCCTGACGAAACTTACCAATTCACTAAATTAACGGAGTGCACAGCTGATATAAAAACTGGATGACTAGTAATTTCCTACTTCTAAATTCTGAAAAAACAGAGATTCTAATAATTGGACAAAAAACTTCCTCACGTAATAATCTAGAATACTGTCTAACACTTGATCCCTCTGTCAAGTCTTCGTCGTCGGTGAGGAACCTGTGTGTGTGTGTGTGTGTGTGTGTGTGTGTGTGTGTGTGTGTGTGTGAGTGTGTGTGTGTGTGTGTGTGTGTGTGTGTGTGTGTGTGTGTGAGTGTGTGTGTGTGTGTGTGTGTGTGCTCTTTGATACCAATCTTTCATTTGAAAGTCACGTGTCTAGTATCTGTAAAACTGCATTCTTCCATCTTAAAAATATATCTAAATTACGTCATATGCTCTCATTGACAAATGCGGAACAGTTAGTTCATGCGTTCATGACCTCAAGGCTAGATTACTGTAATGCTCTACTGGGTGGTTGCCCTGCACGCTTAATAAACAAACTACAGCTGGTCCAAAACGCAGCAGCTCGAGTTCTTACCAGAACCAGGAAGTATGACCATATTAGCCCGGTTCTGTCAAAACTGCACTGGCTCCCTGTTAAACATCGCATCAATTTTAAAATATTTTCTGATCACTTACAAAGCACTAAATGGTTTAGCTCCGCAGTACTTGAGCGAGCTCTTAACGCATTATAGTCCTTCACGTCTATTGCGATCTCAAAACTCCGGCCAGTTGATAATACCTAGAATATCATAATCGACTGCTGCCGGTAGATCCTTCTCCTAGGCCCTGTTCACAGCCGGTATTCAGATGCGTTTTGGTCGATCACATCATAAGTGGATGATGCTAAATACAGTTTTAAAACAATTTGAGCTTGTCCACTTTCGACCACTCTCCGCCTACTGACCTAATGCATCAACATTACAGGAAGAGCTCTGGCCAGTCGGCTGAAGACCGAAGTTTGGTGAAGATGAAAAACGTAGCAAGCACAATGTTCTCTCACCGTTCCTGATTTCTAACACAACAAAAGCTGATGTTCTCTGTGTGTTCATGTGTAAATTGCGTGAGCTTCTTTCGTCCATTAGATCGAAAGATATGAAATAGTGCATAAATGTATCCGCATTACTCCATAACGGTGTAATGAATCGATCTTCGAGTAGAAGGAACTGGATGAATATTTGAATGCTGACGATCTTGATCTGAACTCTGACCTGTAATGCTGCCTGAATCATAATCATAAGCCGCGTTTCCACCGCAGGAACTTTCCCCGGGAACGAGGGACTTTGGGCTGGGACTCGTGTGTTTCCACCGCAGGAATCAGGGTCTAAATGAAGAAGTAAACACTGGTGAATATCCCCCCCTCAGAGAGTCCCTGCTCGCGAGGTGGTGCTCTCTCAGAGTCCAGGAGCTTTCGGGGGCGGGACTTGGGCGCTGAACATGCTGATTGGTCGAGTTCATGCCGCATTTTGATTGGTTGACTCCACGCAGCATTTTATTTCAATCACCATTTTATTTCTACCTGTCGCAGTGTGTGTAGGAACAGTTGTTTGCTATTCGAATCAACAATGGAGTTTAAAAAATACGGCCGATGGACCGACGACGAGGTTCAGGCTTTATTGAGCTTAAACCCAGAGGATGAAATCCAGCGGGAACTGTAAAGTCGTGCGCAGTCCTACGTCACCGGACTAACAGCCTAATCTTCCCGGTGCTTTAGACCGCGGTGGAGACGCAGACAGCAACAGGTCTGGGGAGAAAAAGTTCCTGGGAATAAAGTTTCTGGGACAGATTGTTCGGGGTAATGTTGGTGGGATATACACCGCTGGCCAGAGCAGAGCTGAGCGACTGAGCCTGGGCTCTCCCGAGGGTTTTCCTCTATTCGGTCACTGATGGAGTTTGTGTTCATCTCACTGTCGTCCTGGCTTCATTAGTTAATACTTAATTCTTCATTAGTTAATAGACACTTAATATTCAACACTATTATTGATCTGAGCTGATGACATCACTGTTTTCTGCAGAGCGGCTGCTACAGCTTTCTGTGTGACACATGTAATGATATTAATACATCATTTATGATTCACACCAAGAGTAAATCTAAAGTGCATATATGAGTGTGTGTGTGTGTGTGTGTGTGTGTGTGTGTGTGTGTGTGTGTGTGTGTGTGTGTGTGTGTGTGTGTGTGTGCGCGTGCATGTGAGCGAGTGTTGTGTGTGTGTGTGTGTGTGAGTGTGTGAGAGAGTTAGTGTGTATGTATGTGTGTGTGAGTGTGTGCAAGAGAGCGTGTGAGAGAGAGAGAGTTTGTGTGTGTGTGAGAGAGACAGAGTGTGTGTGTGTGTGTGTGTGTGTGTGTGTGTGTGTGTGTGTGTGTGTGTGTGTGCGCGTGCATGTGAGCGAGTTTTGTGTGTGTGTGTGAGTGTGTGAGAGAGTTAGTGTGTATGTATGTGTGTGTGTATGTGTGTGTGTGTGTGTGTGTGTGTGTGAGTAGGTGAGTGTGTGTGTGTGTGTGTGTGTGTGTGTGTGTGTGTGTGTGTGTGAGTGTGTGTGTGTGTGTGTGTGTGTGTGTGTGTGTGTGTGTGTGAGTGAGTGTGTGAGAGAGTTAGTGTGTATGTATGTGAGTGTGTGTGTGGGTGTGTGTGTGTGTGAGTCTGTGTGTTTGTATAAAAGTACAACACTGACCCCAGAATGCGTAAAACACACTACCCCGATCTTCATCAAATTTCATAATAACATGCAGTGTGATTTTTTACTGATAATTTTACAGTAGTCCTGATATCAGACTGTAGATTGATCAGCATTATCATGATCATGAGGACGGTCGAGTCAGATTGACCTGAAGGCACACACACACACACACACACACACACACACACACACACACACACACACACACACACACACACACACACCTCACAGTCAGACCCAACAAATATGAAGGAGTTCCAGATTGGAAGAGAAAGCGTCGCATTCTGTGTGATTTTCACAGCTCACCCCGTCGAATAAAATCTGTGTCACAAATGAGGTAAAAGCACAATATCACCATCGTTGCTCGAGCAGCTGATTTTACACACAGGTTTAATGAGCAGAAACACAGCGAACAGATTCTCTAATGTGTTTCTAGTCATTAACGCTCAGCGTTTTCTGGCCTTTTGTTCCGCACAGAGCCTGAACAGTTTGACCAGGTCTCCTGTGTTTGACGGAGGGGAAATTTTCCTCTTTCACTGGGAAACATGAGCCAGGCAGCCATCATCATCGCCATGGCAACACACATCTCAATCCCTCAGCCGCTCACAATGGCAGATGCTCGATGTGCCAGGAGAAGTGCTGGCGTTCCGGATCGCTCTCAGAGCTTCTAGAACCCGTCTGGAACCCGATCGCTGGCGACGAACCTGCCAAACCGTGCCTTAAAGCTGAGGTTTGAAGAGCCGAGCACAAGCTGCAGGTCAAGAGACAGGCTTGCGTAGGAGTTGCAATCAAATCCCATGGCATGTTCATGGACTGCATGGAATAATTCGATTTGTGGAGATGATGTACGGTCTGTGGTCACAACAATCAGGAGAAGAACTGCATCATTTCATTAGGAGCTCATGCATGTCATTAAACAAGCTTTCTGCCAGAATCTGAGCTGAGAAACCACTCATTCTGTAGGGCTGGTTCAAGATCTACAGACGCGTTTTTTAAAAGTTGAACTTATTTTAACTTGAGCATCGCGTTTTTAGAACGGCGCGTCACGCGCGTGACCGAAGACGTCCGTCAAGCGCGTTTTCATTGAAAAACACGGAAAAACACTGGAAAACACGGAAAAACACTGGAAAACACTGGAAAACACTGGAAAAGTGGTGCGATGTAATGAAATAAACGCGTTCCCTGTACTTCACTAATGATGATCGAGGTTTACACGAGGCCTTCGGTCAGTCTGAGCTCTCCGTGGTGCTGAAACTGAGGACAATCAGCACGAGCACGAGCGAACAATAAAGCAGCGCGCGCTAAAGTTTCATGTGCATGAAAAGTTGCATGACTGTTATGCAACACAACCAGAACACGCAGAGCCTTATGAAGCTGGAGTCTGGAAATACACCATCTGATACACGACTGAAGCCCAAAAACACGTTATTTAGAGAGAGAGAGAGAGAGAGAGAGAGAGAGAGAGAGAGAGAGAGAGAGAGAGAGAGAGAGAGATATCGCACCCCGCGCCAGGATTTTTAGGTTTCACGCGCGCGCTTCTGAACGAGCGGGTCTCCATGGAGACGGTGATGTGAGAGGCACCAGAACCCACTCAAACCGAACCAGATGATGAAGAACAAAGACGAGCAGGAGATGAGCGCGTTTTCCCTCAGAGCCACAGAAACGCGTGCGTCGTGCCGCGAGCGAGGAGAATCTGATCCACTGTTGCTCCTCCGCGAGGAAGACAATGATGAAGAAGAAGATTCTTAGATTACTAAACGCTCTCGCAGGCGTCGTTCAGCGCTTACATAACCCTCGTTCAGTTACAGTCCTCACACACACACACACACACACACACACACACGGAGAAACTGCGATTACAGCGATGAAAGAGTAAATACGACACATACCAGACAGCGCGTTCATTCATTCCTTCTTCATCCTCTTTCAGTCTTCAGTGATGATGATGATGATGAAGAAGAAGCGACGCTGAGAGAAACCCGGAGAGCCATCATCATCTTCATCCTCCCATCCTGACATGATCTCTAATGAGCCAGATACGGACTGAGAGAGAGAGAGGGGGAGAGAGAGAGAGAGAGAGGGAGAGAGGGAGAGAGAGAGAGAGAGGGAGGAGGGGGCGGAAGATCTCACGAGTTTGAATCTCTCTGCTGTTTATTGAGCTTCATTAAACCGCGGGATTCTTCAAACGCGTTTATAATCACGTCGAGATTCACTATAAGCGCAGAATGCAACAAAATAAAAAAAAATAAAAAATAAAAATAAAATGCTCGTCGTGACGCAAACTCTGAATGCTACATTTTCTAAATGTCATAATCTTTTGTAACAAACAAGTATTCATTACTTTAATGAGCTCATTGTTTCTGCATTAAATTATTACGTTGTTGTACCTTTCTCGCTAACTGTGATTTTGTATTTCTGAAATACATAACTTACA
>NC_137145.1:480000-482500 GCF_949319135.1 Squalius cephalus
TCTCAAATACGCTCAACCACCGTATGGTGGGGGGAAGGTTGTTGCACCCAGGCCTTCTTGGCAAAGTCTAGCAACCCACAGATTTGTCGTCCAAACAGCAACTCGAATGGGGTAAAGCCGGTGGAAACCTGGGGCACTTCTCGTATCCCAAAGAGCACATAGGGGATCATTTGGTCCCAGTCGCGCCCATCCTCAGGTCTGATTAAAGCGTTCCACTAGGCCATCTGTCTCGAGGTGGTACACTGAGGTGCGGAGATGTTTCATTTGCAACAACTTACACAAACCGGCCATGACCCGGGAAGCAAAGGGGGTGCCCTGGTCCGTCAGAATTTCAGATGGAATCCTCACTCGGCTGCAAAGGGTAGACAACTCCTGGGCGATGGCATAATCCACCAGGACCAAAATGTATTCGTAGCCCTGTGCAGACTTTGGCAGCACAATGTCCATCCTAATGCGTGAAAACGGGCAGGGGCAGGTCTCTGAGGAGCAGTTCGTTGGCATACTGCACAGTAGTGATGTTACATATGACACTGGGGGCCCTATCTTGCACCCAGCGCAACTAACTTTGTGCACCGTATCATTCCTATTTTGCACCCGCGCACAGCAGACTTTTCCCTCCACAGACGCACGTCGGTAAATTAGGGAATGAACTTGCGCTCCCGGAGGGGGTTCAGTGAAAAGAGGAGGCGTGTTCCTGCGCAAACGTTCCCTGGTGCTATTTTGCAGGTTTAGAAAACATTCCGCCACTGACCAGGAGAAACCTAGTCTAAAGTTTCCTTTAGAAACTTTATGCTTTGCCATAATCAATGTAGCGTGAGCACAACGCACATACACTTTGATTCTCTCATCTACACAGAAGAAGCAGTTCTCATTTTTGCAAATCATTATATTTTCATCATACATTATTACAAGGAAAAATATTCCACACGAGGGAAATCATTGTTGTGTCCATGAAGATGTGAAAAATAGGCATAAATCTAGCTTACATATTTACCCAAACTATCATACGCCTGTTTAAGCTAAGCTAATTTGGATGGGTTTCTCCATCCCCAATGTCACTTCTCTGTGTTTTACGGCCCTGACGAGAACGCCGGTCTCCTCGGCTGTGAACCGCTCCTGGCGCGCGTCTGGCAAATCCGCCGTTATAATAGCAATCCGCCATGGAACAAGCGCGCCTGCTCTTAAAGGGAATGTGAGATGACGCTCTGATTGGTTTATTTCACGTTACGCCCAAACCACAATTATGAGTAATGAAGCTGCTTCAGACCAACACATTTTAGATTTGCGTCAGGCGCAAGAGTCATTTATCCCACCGGTATAATAGCAAAAGCACCCGAGACCCGCCCACAAAGTTACTTGCGTTTCGCGCTTGACACTTGCGTTTCAGATCGTTAAAATAGGACCCTGAAGCTTCAAAGTGCGTATCTAGTACACAGCGCAATTTCTCATGAAGCTCCGTGCCGGAGAGCGTATTTTTTTCAGAGAAACACGTGATCACTGAAAAATGAAGCCTCATTTTTCTTTCCCAGACTCTAAAAGTGTTTATGGAAGTTGAAGTCCATTTACTAACATGTTTTATATATTAGCCTATATTACATGAGGTATGCCTGACAGTCCCGCCGCACTTCAGAATTCATCCCTGGCCAGTGGAAGCGATCTCTAATCTGCTGCAATGTGTTCTCTGCGGCGAGGTGGCCGGCAAGCGGACAGGACTCTGCCAGGTGGAGGAACATCTCTGTTTTGCTTCTTGGTAGTACGAACAGTTCCTATAGTTCCTCCCGTCTTTCCACTACACAGTATAACAAGTCATTCTTTACAATGAAGTGTGGAGAGGGGTGTGGGGGTGGCTGGTGCTCGGTGACCATTGACTACCCTGACTTGTGACCAGCAGTGTTTCAAGCGATGGTCCTCTCGTTGTTCTCTTCCTAGGGATCTGCTGGAAAAGATCAGAGAAGACTTCGAGATTAGTTTGAGGAGACTCACCCGCTCTCTCACTCTCCGATGCGAGGTAAGCTTGGCAAACTCTTGGTTTCCGGTGTTGCAGAAATTGAGACGGTTTGGCCGGCACATACCTTGTGTCACCGTGAACGCAGGTGATTGGGAGGAGGGACTGGCCAAGCTTTGTGGTTCCGAGAAGCTGGGGTTGGATAAAGCTGACCCGTGTCCAGAATGGCTCGAACTCGATGACCATTACCCCGGACTTCCTCCTCTGGGGCTCCGACGGGGACGTTATGGTGCAAAATGCATCCCGCCATCCAGGCTTGGGCTTCGGCTGGATTTGGTTCAGTCGGCATAGGCTCATCCTGTCCAGGTGCACGAGAAGAGCTTTCTTCAGAAAATCAGTCCTCCAGGTGGGTTGGTGGGAGGGAGAAATAAACTTGTTGGGGTTCCCCAGTTAGAAGTGGTGTTAACTTTTGGATCCATTCCGACTTTTCCCAGCACCCTCTCCATGCGACAACCTGAAATGTGTGCAAAAAAGCTTCTGGGTCATCCTACTCAG
>NC_137145.1:487500-517500 GCF_949319135.1 Squalius cephalus
GACCCAGCAGTGGGTTAAGGTTAAGAATACGGTTCTGAGGATCATATTCCTCATGATCATAAGAGTCAAACATGAGCCGTTCAGTGAGTCACTGAATCAGTGAGTCGAGAACCGCTGCGATCATCAAACGAATCAGTCAGTGCGGTTTATGAACTGAATCAACTGGTTCATCGAACAATATTTGCTTATAAAATCTAGAGAACAGTAGTAAAGAGCAGGATATACATTACTATTGAAAAGTTTGGGGTTGTAAGATTTCTAAAGCGTCTCCTCTGCTCACCAAGGCTGCGTTTATATGATCAAAAATACAGTAGAAACTGTGAAATATTACTATAATGTAAATCAGCTGTTTTCTATGTGAATATACAGTAAAGTGTAATTTATTCCTGTGATCAAAGCTGAATTTTCATGGAGCCTTCACGTGCTATGGTAATTATGGTAAATACCAAAAGCCGACGTGGAAAATGCACATGAACAGTATTTTCCACTGGCAGCTCGTCGAATATTTTGATGCACGAGTTGCGAGATGAGATAACCTTTGACCTTTTCAAAATGGCGGAGAGCAACGCAAGAGTCGTGAATGGTAAGCATTGTACACAACTAAACGTTTTTTGCTACTGTTAGCGGATAGTTTTTGTAGCCTATACAATGTTGTGTCATTAACAATTGTAATATAATGCGTTAACACTCAGTGTCAGTTTTAAAAATAGCGTTATGGTTTGGTGTTACCTACCCAGAGCAGACGCTAGCAGGAGCCTCCTAGTAATGAGCGGTCAGGCACTGTACTCACGTGAATGTATTTTGTCTGTAGTGTACGATAGTCTGGGTCTGTGAGTCCATCTTTTCCCTACATTACAACAACAAAAGCACTTGAACACAACACACTGGTAAATACCAGTTCACAAGTGGAAAATATCATCTTTTCCATAGCACGTGAAGGCACCATTACTCCAGTCTTCAGTGTCACATGATCCTTCAGAAATCACTCTAATATGAGGATTTGATGATCAAGAAACATTTATGATTATCAATGATGAAAATGTTTCCGTGGAGATCGTCGTACAGTATGTCCTGACATTAGTGGTTTGTCCCTTCTGTGGCCCCTGGATAATGACAGCATGAATAGATGTATCAGAGTCACTCAGCCTTTCATCCTCAGAATCACGGGAACATTAATCACGGGAACATTAATCACGGGAACATTCCTGTGGTCAAGAGTAACTCACTAACTGGCTACGGTTAATGTGTGACCACACACACTGCCATCAAACCAACATGAGCTCCTGAAGCTCTCCGAATCAACACACTTTACAGACACGCACAATCCTTCCAGGAAAACCACCCAAAAATCCTGATGACTCATGATGCCCTCAGAGCCTGAACCAATCAGAGCGCAGCAGGGATGACGTCACAACCCGGAAGATTCCTTCGGGATTTTCAATTGATGAGTAAAATAACGTTTGTGGTAAACATAATGATAGCGATGATAGTTTCCTCATATAACGTGATGATACTTTGACGTTTTGTTCTACAAAGTAAACTGCACATATTCACACCACAAACTGTTATTTATTAACATATGTTTTCAAAAAATAAACAGAACTGCTCGTTTTCTGTATGGGTGTGTGTAACTTACGTTGCAGACCAAAACGTCAAAGTAGTCAGCTTGTGTTTGCCTCAGGCTTTAGTTTACTCATAAACTGAAAAACCGTGGAAGAATGAGAACATCGAGCAGAGACTCTGCTGAAGTCATGTGACGCCGACTAGCGAATCACGAGCCTCAGCTGAGCCATAAACTCTGATTCTTTAAAAAATAAATACAGAGTTAGATGCACATATCTTCACTCATTTTGCTTCTCCAGTAAATGTATCTTGATTTAAGAATGTTTAGATATTTGTGCCGGAAAATTGGTTGAAATTTCAAGCAATTAAAGACGCTAGTTCAGAGACAGCGGGACCGTTCTGTGACGCTTCCACAGCTTCACTGCAGTTTGAGCTCGAGTGCGAACATTACACTAGTACATGTGTGTTTGTTGTGGCTCATCTACAGTAGACAGGAGCTCAAAGCCGAAGCTGAAGGAGTCGTGTGTGTTTTTCAGTTGTATTGAGCGCCACCTTCTGGAAACAGACGGAGCTGCAGCGCGGATCATCAAGACATCTTTGATATTTAGGTTACTATTTTATTTATTTTGACGAGTTATGATTTGAGATATCTGTGAATATGACTTGTCATCTGCACATTATTCTGAAGAAATTCAAGAATTACAGTGATGGGCAATCATGCAACATTCTTACTAGTGGAGATTACTTAATACATATTTATAGATTAGATCACATTTAAATTTTGCACCGGAAATATCAATAATAAAATTCAAGGGTTCAAGGTTCCTTCATCTGTCACATACATGTGATGTAGTTATGATGTGAATAACAGAAAAGGAGAAAATGTCAATAGAATATAAAGAAGAATTCATAATTTGAATAAGAATGATACATAGTGCAAAATCAATTATAAATACATTTAATTACAGCTTTTACTAGTCAAATCTCATTTGTAGACATAAGAAAATATTTTCCAATGAAAGTAGTATAAAGTATATGACTAGATATCTCATATAAACTTAAAGTCAATGATGAGGAGTCAAATCTGCAGAATATACTGTAACATTCATTTTGACTAGTTAAACAGTCAGTGGCAGTAAATGCTAAAACGGGTCACCAAAGGTCAAGGCAAGGTCACGTGACATCATAAGTCTAACACGAACACATCAACCCCTCACACTTTTAAGATTTTTAAACAAAACAAACCACTTTTATGATTTATTTTCACACAAAATCTGTTGCTCCATCGATGTTCAAGCGTATATATGTTTCTGCAATCACGCGAGAATAGTGAAACGCTCATTCCTCTTAAGGTAAGCCTAAATGAAGAGTTATTTCTGAATGTTCTCTGAACGTTCAAAATGTCCAGTTTATTAAATGTTTTGAAAAGTTTTTTCCATGGTTATACGATACAGTCCATTCTTCAAACATTATGGAACGTTACTTTTGAAGGTTCTCTGAACGTTCTGAAACAATGAGTAACATTTAAAAACACGTTATGAACTAAAAAGTTTCATGAAATAAATGTATCAAACTGTAAATATAGCAGATGTGTAGATGTATCTGACTGCAAGCATTTAAGCATCAAATATTGGCACATTTCTGTTACTCTGAAGATATTAAGTCTTGTTTATGAAAAATGCATCAAAATGAAGTGAGTTTGAGCTTAAAACAAGAATATCTGCTAATGGAATCAGACAAATAACCTTAAATCAAAGGGAAACTAAGATTTGTCTTACCTCACTAACATATTAGTTCTTAACTCACCTTTTCAGAAAACAAGACTTAGTATTTTCAGTCATTTTGCTTCTCCAGTATCTTGATTGATTAAGAATGTCAGATGTGTGCGCTGTAAGACGAGAAGCACTGAGTCGGAGCGTGATGTTTGCAGTGCTGACAGTACGAGTGTGATGGTGTGTATCAGACAGACGAAGGAAAGATCAGTGTGTTTGGACTCATAACTGTAACATATGAAACAGAAGGAGGCGTTCCTGAGAACCGGCTCGACTAGTCTGACTGTAATTTCCTTCTTTGGACTCTCATTAACTGTCCTCAACATCACAGAGACGCAGAGTCACACAAACACAAGAACACAGAAGAACTGAGACATTCGACCGGCTCAGATTACAGGTGAGAGACCAGCAGAAACGCTCTGGATCTGACAGATTAAAGGCGGTTATGCACTTATGAATCTCCTCGTTTATATACAGTGTTTATGAATGTGTGTTTGTGAACTTGAGCCGCTCTGTTAATTTACAACTCTGAAGAACTGTTGATTAACTCAGGAGAACAGCAGAGAGAGAGTTTACCCGCAGTCTGAAGTCTGAAGCATCTAATAACGAGTTAAAGATTGTCATTAACCGACTGTGATGAAGAGGACCTGAAGGAGAACCGTGACTGAATGATATTAATGCAGCCTGGTTTCTCCATTTCTGTGTCCCGGTGGAGTTCAGGATCACGTGGGTTTAAAGACACGTAAGGTCGGCTGTATTATAAGTGTCCGCTAGTCTCTCCTGTGAAGGCCTCCTTCCCCACAGATTAAACATTATCAGAATGATTCCAGTTCACATGGATTCGCGGAAACGACTAATAATTCTGCATTATGCTGCCAGACAAGTAATGTAGTGATGTCACTTTGTAAAGAAGGACTACGCGCCTGCGCATATATATATTCAAACACACATATCTATAGACTAAACACGTGATACGCATGTGCACTCCATCACCGTTTCACAGATTCACGTTTTTGAAGTTTACAAGGAGATGATGAAGTTTTTCAAGAATTTTCAAAACTTACGCCTTGGATCCTGTTTCAAAGTTTGCGTTCTCGAGCTCCAAACACTGTTATCGTGTAATGAACGTCCAGAACACATTAAACGTTTCTGTTTTCTGTGAGAACGGTGTGTGTTAGCGGCCCCTAAGATAATAACTAATAATCTTCGCAACAGAAGTGAATCAATCAAAACTAACTTTATCTGGACAATAACTTTATTCTAGATCTGCTGTAAAGCCTAAACACTCTCTGTTACTGTAATCTCCTGTTATCACTGTAAAGCTGCTTTGAAACTCTATATTGTTAAAGCGCTGTATAAATGAAGGAGACTTGACTATTATTGATTTGACTGAATCAGATGAATTTATCTGTATAATGACAGTCCTTTAGAGCTGCTTTACAGCAGTTTGTCTCATATTGATGAAGTTGCATCATCGGCAACGGCAACGTTTACACGCAACCAAATCATCCGTTAGTAATGGGACTGACGGCTCAATCGCACTGAAAATCCTTCATGTAAACACTTTAATCGATCCGACTGAGCTCGATCCCAATGACACGTCGATCGGATTGAAAGGGGTTTATTCCTTTTCTAATGCGATCCAGAGAACATGTGAACACTTGATCGACTGAAACCGAAACTGAAAGAACTGCGTATGTGCAATGATGTAGAAATAGTGTAATGATTTAGAAATAGAGTAATGACGTAGAAATAGCGTAAGGATGTAGAAATAGAGTAATGACGTAGAACTAGAGTAATGATGTAGAAATAGAGTAATGACGTAGAAATAGCGTAATGATGTAGAAATAGCGTAATGACGTAGAAATAGAGTAATAGAAATAGCGGAATGACGTAGAAATAGCGTAATGACGGAGTAATAGCGTAATGACATAGTAATAGCGTAATGATGTAGAAATAGAGTAATGACGTAGAACTAGAGTAATGATGTAGAAATAGAGTAATGACGTAGAAATAGCGTAATGATGTAGAAATAGCGTAATGACGTAGAAATAGAGTAATAGAAATAGCGGAATGACGTAGAAATAGCGTAATGACGTAGAAATAGCGTAATGACATAGAAATAGCGTAATGATGTAGAAATAGAGTAATGATGTAGAAATAGAGTAATGACGTAGAAATAGCGTAATGACGTAGAAATAGCGTAATGACGTAGAAATAGCGTAAGGATGTAGAAATAGAGTAATGACGTAGAACTAGAGTAATGATGTAGAAATAGAGTAATGACGTAGAAATAGCGTAATGATGTAGAAATAGCGTAAATGACGTAGAAATAGAGTAATAGAAATAGCGGAATGACGTAGAAATAGCGTAATGACGGAGTAATAGCGTAATGACATAGTAATAGCGTAATGATGTAGAAATAGAGTAATGACGTAGAAATAGCGTAATGACAGAGTAATAGCGTAATGACGGAGTAATAGCGTAATGACGGAGTAATAGCGTAATGATGTAGAAATATCGTAATGACATAGAAATAGCGTAATGATGTAGAAATATCGTAATGACGTATTAATAGCGTAATGACGTAGAAATAGCGTAATGATGTAGAAATAGAGTAATGATGTAGAAATAGAGTAATGACGTAGAAATAGCGTAATGACGTAGAAATAGCGTAATGACGTAGAAATATCGTAATGATGTAGAAATAGCGTAATGATGTAGAAATAGGGTAATGATGTAGAAATAACGTAATGATGTAGAAATAGCGTAATGACGTAGAAATAGAGTAATGACGTAGAAATAGTGTAATGACGTAGAAATATCGTAATGACGTAGAAATAGCATAATGATGTAGAAATAGCGTAATGATGTAGAAATAGAGTAAGGATGTAGAAATAGCGTAATGATGTAGAAATAGCGTAATGACGCAGAAATAGCGGAATGATGTAGAAATAGCGTAATGACGTAGAAATAGAGTAATATAAATAGCGTAATGACGTAGAAATAGCGTAATGACGGAGTAATAGCGTAATGACATAATAATAGCGTAATGATGTAGAAATAGAGTAATGACGCAGAAATAGCGGAATGATGTAGAAATAGAGTAATGACGTAGAAATAGCGTAATGATGTAGAAATAGCGTAATGACGTAGAAATAGAGTAATAGAAATAGCGTAATGACGTAGAAATAGCGTAATGACGTAGTAATAGCGTAATGACGGAGTAATAGCGTAATGACATAGTAATAGCGTAATGATGTAGAAATAGAGTAATGACGTAGAACTAGAGTAATGATGTAGAAATAGAGTAATGACGTAGAAATAGCGTAATGATGTAGAAATAGCGTAATGACGTAGAAATAGAGTAATAGAAATAGCGGAATGACGTAGAAATAGCGTAATGACGGAGTAATAGCGTAATGACATAGTAATAGCGTAATGATGTAGAAATAGAGTAATGACGTAGAAATAGCGTAATGACAGAGTAATAGCGTAATGACGGAGTAATAGCGTAATGACGGAGTAATAGCGTAATGATGTAGAAATATCGTAATGACATAGAAATAGCGTAATGATGTAGAAATATCGTAATGACGGAGTAATAGCGTAATGATGTAGAAATATCGTAATGACATAGAAATAGCGTAATGATGTAGAAATATCGTAATGACGTATTAATAGCGTAATGACGTAGAAATAGCGTAATGATGTAGAAATAGAGTAATGACGTAGAAATAGCGTAATGACGTAGAAATAGCGTAATGACGTAGAAATATCGTAATGATGTAGAAATAGCGTAATGATGTAGAAATAGAGTAATGATGTAGAAATAACGTAATGATGTAGAAATAGCGTAATGACGTAGAAATAGAGTAATGACGTAGAAATAGTGTAATGACGTAGAAATATCGTAATGACGTAGAAATAGCATAATGATGTAGAAATAGCGTAATGATGTAGAAATAGAGTAAGGATGTAGAAATAGCGTAATGATGTAGAAATAGCGTAATGACGCAGAAATAGCGGAATGATGTAGAAATAGCGTAATGACGTAGAAATAGAGTAATATAAATAGCGTAATGACGTAGAAATAGCGTAATGACGGAGTAATAGCGTAATGACATAATAATAGCGTAATGATGTAGAAATAGAGTAATGACGCAGAAATAGCGGAATGATGTAGAAATAGAGTAATGACGTAGAAATAGCGTAATGATGTAGAAATAGCGTAATGACGTAGAAATAGAGTAATAGAAATAGCGTAATGACGTAGAAATAGCGTAATGACGTAGTAATAGCGTAATGACGTAGAAATAGTGTAATGACGTAGTAATAGCGTAATGACGTAGAAATAGCGTAATGATGTAGAAATAGAGTAATGACGTAGAAATAGCATAATGACGTAGAAATAGCGTAATGACGTAGAAATATCGTAATGACGTAGAAATAGCGTAATGATGTAGAAATAGCGTAATGATGTAGAAATATCGTAATGATGTAGAAATAGAGTAATGATGTAGAAATAGCGTAATGATGTAGAAATAGCGTAATGATGTAGAAATATCGTAATGATGTAATGATGTAGAAATATCGTAATGATGTAGAAATAGCGTAATGACGTATTAATAGCGTAATGACGTAGAAATATCGTAATGATGTAGAAATAGCGTAATGATGTAGAAATAGCGTAATGATGTAGAAATAGAGTAATGATGTAGAAATA
Source organism: Squalius cephalus (assembly GCF_949319135.1). Classification (NCBI taxonomy): domain Eukaryota; kingdom Metazoa; phylum Chordata; class Actinopteri; order Cypriniformes; family Leuciscidae; genus Squalius; species Squalius cephalus. The sequence continues at coordinate 495,562 of NC_137145.1, forward strand.
GAGTAATGATGTAGAAATAGCGTAATGATGTAGAAATAGAGTAATGATGTAGAAATAGAGTAATGATGTAGAAATATCGTAATGATGTAGAAATATCGTAATGATGTAGAAATATCGTAATGACATTTGACGCGCTGAACGAGACACTTATTCAACATTCCTGTTGAATAAAGTGACGTATCAACGAGTGTCTCGTCCTCCTATAATCCTCCTTTCTCTGCGTGTGTGAAGTGGAGCAGGACAACGGCCCATCAGTGCTGGCTTCAGACTCTCATCCACAGACGACTGGTTTTGGGCACTTAATTTAGTTTATATAAGATTGAAGATTGATAAGATTGAATTCAGTCCAATTGAAACAAAAGCTGTGCATGTAAACATAGCCATTGATTCTGTTATTCTCCTGTTTATCCCTGTGGAGCTGCTTGATTAGCCCGTGTTTTCTCCTCCTCAGGACAGAAGCTCAGGATGACGGAGAGCGTGCGGCGCCTGGTGTCCAAAGACGGCCACAGTAACGTGAAGATCGACAACGTGGAGGGAATGATCAAGCTGTTCCTGCACGACATCTGGACCACGGTGGTGGACATCAAGTGGCGTTACAAGATCACTCTCTTCGCCTCCACCTTCGTCATGACGTGGTTCGTGTTCGGCGTCGTGTTCTACCTCATCGGCCTGAGCCACGGCGACTTCGACTCGGACCCGTCCTCCAATCACACGCCATGCGTGATGAACGTGGACTCGCTAACCGGCGCATACCTGTTCTCCCTGGAGACCCAGAGTACCATCGGCTACGGCTTCCGGCACGTGTCCGAGGAATGTCCTCTCGCAATCCTGACGCTAGTGCTACAGCTGGTGCTAACAGGGCTAGCCGAGATCTTCGTCACCGGAGCGTTTCTCGCTAAGCTAGCGCGACCGAAGAAGCGTGCGGGCAGCATCCGGTTCAGTCGCGTAGCGGTGGTGTGTGTGCGTGACGGGAGGCTACGTCTCATGGTACGCGTCGCTAACCTAAGGAACAGCCTATTGATTCAGTGCCAGCTCTCGGGGAAACTTCTATCGACTCGCGTCACGCAAGAGGGAGAGAAGATCCTCGTTCATCAGGAGAACGTTGACTTCCAGCTGGACTCGAGCGGAGAGTGTCCGTTCCTCTTGCTACCGCTAACCTTCTCGCACGTGCTGGACGAGAGAAGCCCGCTAGCTAACCTCACGGCGGACGAGCTCAAGAGACGAGAGTTCGAGCTGCTCGTGACCCTGAACGGGACCGTCGAGTCCACGGCCTCCTCGTGCCAGAGCCGGACCTCATACACGCCTCAGGAGATCCTGTGGGCTCACGAGTTCCCGCCGGTGCTGTCCCACACGAGCGGGGGGAAACTCACCGCGGACCTCAGCGTGTTCGACAGGGTGACGGTGTGCAGCGACCCGCTGATGAGCCTCTGCGACGCGGAGAAGCTCCAGCTGGAGGAGGAGTACAGGCGGGAGTGAGGAGAGAAGCTCCAGCTGGAGGAGGAGTACAGGCGGGAATGAGGAGAGAAGCTCCAGCTGGAGGAGGAGTACAGGCGGGAGTGAGGAGAGAAGCTCCAGCTGGAGGAGGAGTACAGGCGGGAATGAGGAGAGAAGCTCCAGCTGGAGGAGGAGTACAGGCGGGAGTGAGGAGAGAAGCTCCAGCTGGAGGAGGAGTACAGGCGGGAATGAGGAGAGAAGCTCCAGCTGGAGGAGGAGTACAGGCGGGAGTGAGGAGAGAAGCTCCAGCTGGAGGAGGAGTACAGGCGGGAATGAGGAGAGAAGCTCCAGCTGGAGGAGGAGTACAGGCGGGAATGAGGAGAGTCGGAAGATCTGTGTGACGGAAACACTCCATTACTCCTCATTCCTGTCGATCGAAGTGAATCGGGAATGATTTATCTGCGACTTTATTTAAAGTGTGATTTATTCCTGTGATCAAAGCTGCAATTATTTGATCAAAAATACAGTAAAAATCACAGAATATTATTCCAGTGTAAATCAGCTGTTTTCTATGTGAATATACAGTAAAGTGTAATTTATTCCTGTGATCAAAGCTGAATTTTTAAAATTAAAAAAACAGTAGAAATCACAAATGAATGTGTGAGTAAATGTTTCTTGAGCATCAGATCCTCATATTAGAGTGATTTCTGAAGGATCATGTGACACTGAAGACTGGAGTAATGATGCTGAACATTCAGCTTTGATCACAGGAATAAATTACACTTTACTAGATATTCACATAGAAAACAGCTGATTGTCTTATTTAAATCAATATATATCGTCTTACTTCACCATCAATCTCTTTAAATGATCCTCCACCTTCACATAGAGACACTTTCACCATCCAATCTATCCACAGTTTTGTATTTTATGTGTTTCTGGTTTGTTTTACTCATAATATATTTTAATCCATTTCAGAACTTCTGTATTTGATCCATGTTTCCCCTTGAATAAATATGTGACTTATATTTGTGTTTTAAACTCAACAAACTCTACATTGAAAGATACATTGTCTTCAAATGATTATACAGTTCATGACTGTTGTGGCAACAGAGACGCTCGGACAACAAGTGTGTGTGTGTGTGTGTGTGTGTGTGTGTGTGAGAGAGAGAGAGTGTGAGTGTGTGTGTGTGTGTGTGTGAGAGTGTGAGTGTGTGTGTGTGTGTGTGTATGTGTGTGTGTGTGTGTGTGTGTGTGTTGTGATGATCCGGTAACTGACGCCCCGTATCTAGACGATGGGTGGTTTCATCACGCTCACTGGATGCCTATTGCACTACTCCTCGGCGCTCCACATTTTGTTTGTTTATGTTGTTAACCTTTCCGTTGCTACACTTACACTGGAGCCACATTACATTACATTACATTACAGTTCATAACTACTACATCCCCTACATTACTGATTTGACTGATGCTACATTTGCACTTGTTTGCTTTAGTTTTCTGTTCTGTTAATAAATCTTGAGTTAAATCTGGCACAGGTTGTAACAGTGTGTGTGTGTGTGTGTGAGAGAGAGAGAGAGAGTGTATGTGTGTGTGTGTGTGTGTTTTGAGGCAACAGTCGCTAGTCTCTGTCTTTGAAAGAAACAAGAGACAATGTGGGTGTTTCTTTACTCAAACAAGAAGAACGACATTGTTGAAAATAGTTTATTAAAATTATTCAGTAGAAAACCATATAATTTATCCAAGTATATGTTTTCTTCCCTTTGTCAACAATCTCAGAGCATCAGGGCATCTCTGAGCGAACTGATCTGATCTGGGTTCAGTCGGTCAGAGCCCGTGTGCTGCCAGTCCAGCGTCATACGAACACACGTGTGTGTGTTCACTGTAAACAACTGATAATACAGAGAATCATCAAACTGCCGTTTCTCTACGTCTGTGATAAAATGTCTGTGTTTGGCTGGCTGAGATCAACTCGTAGTGTTTAAATGCATAAGTTATATATCTATTATATAAAAAGAATTATAACACTGAACTGTATACTTCAATCTAACAAACGCACAGCGTTTGTGACTCAGAACATCATCATAATAATTAACAATAATACTGGTATCTTTGGTACATCTCTTCAGCTGGATCCCTCTATAAGGTATGGAAGCTGGTTTCCGCCACAGAAGAAAAAAAGAAGAAAAAAAGTAATTGCGACTTTTTACATAAACTCGGAATTGCGAGAAAAAAGTCAGAATTACGAGATAAAAAGTCAGAATTGTGGATATAAACTCGCAATTGTGAGAAAAAGTCAGTATTGCGAGAAAGTCAAAATTGCAAATATAAACTCGTAATTGCGAGAAAAAGTCAGAATTACGAGATATAAACTCGTAATTGTGAGAAAAAGTCAGTATTGCGAGAAAATAAAAATTGTAAATATAAACTTGTAATTGCGAGGAAAAAGTCACAATTATGAGATATAAACTCGGAATTGCGAGAAAAAAAGTCAGAATTGCGAGATAAAAAGTCAGAATTGTGGATATAAACTCGGAATTGCGAGAAAAAGTCAGAATTGCAAGATATAAACTAGGTGTTGCGAGAAATATTTCAAAATTGTGAGATATAAACTAGGAATTGCGAGAAAATTGTGAGAAAAAGTCAGTATTGCGAGAAAGTCAAAATTGCAAATATAAACTCGGAATTGCGAGAAAAAGTCAGAATTACGAGATATAAACTCTTAATTGCGAGATAAAAAGTCGCAGTCACCTGGCGTGAACAAGCTCCCATAGTAAGGCACGGGTTCATATAAATGCACCTTGGTCTTTAAAGGTTGGATGTCATTAAAAACATCTGAAAGCTTTAAATTCCAGTTTTCGCCATTTTCCTCAAGGCAAGTATCGATCTCTGATGCCATATGGGCGACATAATACTGATAAAATATGGCAAGAGATTAATCTTCATCTTCTCACATACCTCAGCGTCCTCTCTCACCTCACACGCCTGTCTCTCTTCCTCCGACCTGTCTCACGTTCTCTCTCTCTCTCTGAACACCCTCTGATATGTGTGTTTGTACAATAAGGTACACATGAACATATAGCTGAATAAGTACTTGATCATGCAGCGTAAAAGCCCCTTCTACATGTTATATTGCCACTTTCACATTCCCGTCGCTGAATCCACGCGGCTCCCGGATTCCAGACGCTTTCTCCTGCTTTATATCCGGCGAGTGCCGGCGGATGGTTGGGATTCTCCAGTTTGGTGTCTTGAGATGTTTGTGATGTAGATGTCTAGTAGTAGGAGGGCATGTGTGTGGGGGGGTGTCGTGGTCCGGGGTAGATTCCCGATCCCGGAGCGTTCCAGTACGGACTCGGCCCGCTGAAGAACCCGGACGATGTGACGTTCATGGCCTGAGGATGCGGAGACATGAAGTTCATCTTCTGCGGGTGTGTGTGGTACGAGCTCATGTAGGGCAGGTCCGCCGGGTACTTGTACATGGACGAGTCGGGGGGGTGCGGCTGAAGGGCCTGCGCGATGCCGTGGAAGTCGAACTTGTACGCGTAGCGTTTGCCGTGCACTTTGGTCATGATGTTCTTGTCGTAGTAGTAGCGCAGGGCTCGACTCAGCTTGTCGTAGTTCATGTTGGGTTTGCTCTTCCTCTCACCCCAGCGCCGCGCCACCTCGTCGGGGTCGGTCATCTTGAACTCGCCATTGGTTCCTTCCCACGTGATGCAGGACGAGTTGGCGCTGTCGGACAGAAGCTCCAGGAGGAACTGCCACAGCTGGATCTGACCTGAGCCTGATGACACATTAGGGTCACTACTTAAACTAATTAACAAATTAGACAATTACTAGAAGTTTATACAACTTTATCTGCCTACATACTGTACACTCATCTCAACTGTTTTTTTTTTAATCGTTCAGCTCTATACAACATCGCAAAATATAACTATACATATCGTAAGTATATATTGTACAGCTCTATATATCGTTGCAAAACGTAACTATATATCGTACAGCTCTACATGTTTTAGCAAAACGTAACTATATATATCGTGCAGCTCTATATATCGTTGCAAAACGTAACTATATATCGTACAGCACTATATGTTTTAGCAAAACGTAACTATATATATCGTACAGCTCTATATATCGTTGCAAAACGTAACTATATATTGTACAGCTCTATATGTTTTAGCAAAACGTAACTATATATATCGTACAGCTCTCTATATATCACAAAACATAACTATATATCGTGCAACTCTTTATATCATACAGCTCTGTGTATCGTTGCAAAACGTATTATATATCGTACAGCACTATATATCGTTGCAAAACGTATCTATATATCGTACAGCACTATATGTTTTAGCAAAACGTAACTATATATATCGTGCAGCTTTCTATATATCACAAAACATAACTATATATTGTACAACCCTATATATCGTACAGCTCAATGTATCGTTGCAAAACGCATCTATATATCGTACAGCACTATATGTTTTAGCAAAACGTAACTATATATATCGTACAGCTCTATATATCGTTGCAAAACGTAACTATATATCGTACAGCTCTATATGTTTTAGCAAAACGTAACTATATATATCGTGCAGCTCTCTATATATCACAAAACATAACTATATATCGTACAACTCTATATATCGTACAGCTCAATGTATCGTTGCAAAACATAACTATATATCGTACAGCTCTATATATCGTTGCAAAACGTATCTATATATCGTACAGCACTATATGTTTTAGCAAAACGTAACTATATATATCGTACAGCTCTATATATCGTTGCAAAACGTAACTATATATCGTACAGCTCTATATGTTTTAGCAAAACGTAACTATATCGTACAGCTCTCTATATATCACAAAACATAACTGTATATCGTGCAACTCTTTATATCATACAGCTCTGTGTATCGTTGCAAAATGTATCTATATATCGTACAGCACTATACAGTATGTTTTAGCAAAACGTAACTATATATATCGTACAGCTCTCTATATATCACAAAACATAACTATATATCGTACAACTCTATATTTTGTCCAAAACATATATCATACAGCTCTATATATCGTCCCAAACATAAATATATATTGTACAGCTCTATATATCGTTGCAAAACGTAACTATATATCGTACAGCTCTATATGTTTTAGCAAAACGTAACTATATATATCGTACAGCTCTCTATATATCACAAAACATAACTATATATCGTGCAACTCTTTATATCATACAGCTCTGTGTATCGTTGCAAAACGTATTATATATCGTACAGCACTATATATCGTTGCAAAACGTATCTATATATCGTACAGCACTATATGTTTTAGCAAAACGTAACTATATATATCGTACAGCTCTATATATCGTTGCAAAACGTAACTATATATCGTACAGCTCTATATGTTTTAGCAAAACGTAACTATATATATCATGCAGCTCTCTATATATCACAAAACATAACTATATATCGTACAACTCTATATATCGTACAGCTCAATGTATCGTTGCAAAACATAACTATATATCGTACAGCTCTATATATCGTTGCAAAACGTATCTATATATCGTACAGCACTATATGTTTTAGCAAAACGTAACTATATATATCGTACAGCTCTATATATCGTTGCAAAACGTAACTATATATCGTACAGCTCTATATGTTTTAGCAAAACGTAACTATATCGTACAGCTCTCTATATATCACAAAACATAACTGTATATCGTGCAACTCTTTATATCATACAGCTCTGTGTATCGTTGCAAAATGTATCTATATATCGTACAGCACTATACAGTATGTTTTAGCAAAACGTAACTATATATATCGTACAGCTCTCTATATATCACAAAACATAACTATATATCGTACAACTCTATATTTTGTCCAAAACATATATCATACAGCTCTATATATCGTCCCAAACATAAATATATATTGTACAGCTCTATATATCGTTGCAAAACGTAACTATATATCGTACAGCTCTATATGTTTTAGCAAAACGTAACTATATATATCGTGCAGCTCTCTATATATCACAAAACATAACTATATATCGTGCAACTCTTTATATCATACAGCTCTGTGTATCGTTGCAAAACGTATCTATATATCGTACAGCACTATATATCGTTGCAAAACGTATCTATATATCGTACAGCACTATATGTTTTAGCAAAACGTAACTATATATATCTTACAGCTCTCTATATATCTCAAAACATAACAATATATAATACAACTCTATATTTTGTCCAAAACATATATCATACAGCTCTATATATCGTCCCAAACGAAACTATATTGTACAGCTCTATATATGGTCCCAAACGAAACTATATTGTACAGCTCTATATATCGTTGCAAAATGTAACTATACATTGTTCAGCACTTTATATTGTCGCAAAATGTAACTATATATTGTACAGCTCTATATATCGTCCCAAACGTAACTATATCATGCAGCTCTATATATCATCGCAAAACGTAACTATATATATCGTACAGCTCTATATATATCGCAAAACATAACTATATTTCGTACAACTCTATATATCGTACCAAATGTAACTATATCATGCAGCTCTATATATCGTCGCAAAATGTAACTATACATTGTAGAGCACTTTATATTGTAGCAAAATGCAACTATAAATCGTACAACTCTTTATATCATCGCAAAACGTAACTATATATTGTACAACTCTATATCGTGACAAAACTTACATTTTATATATCGTACAGCTCTATATTGTTGCAAAACTTAACTATATATATTGTACAGCTCTATATATCGCGCAAAACATAACTACTGTATATATTGTACAGCTCTATATATATCGCAAAACAGAACTATATATTGTACAGCTCTATATATATCGCAAACCAGAACTATATATTACTAACTCTATATTTTGTCCCAAATATAACTATATTGTACAGCTCTATATATCGTCACAAAATGTATCTATAAATTCTACAGCACTTAATACTGTTGCAAAATGTAACAATATATCGTACAGCTCTATATATCGTCACAAATGTAACTATATCGTACAGCTTTATATATCATTGCAAAATGTAACTATACATTATACAACACTATATATTGTAGCAAAACTTAACTATATCAGACAACTCTATATATCGTCGCAGAATGTAACTATCGTACAGCTCTATAGATACAATAGCAAAACGTAACTATATCTCGTACAGCTCTATATATCGCAGCAAAACATAACTATATTATTTTGCAGGGTTAGGTTAGGTTTATATAAAGTTGGATATATAATTAAATGTCAAACTTTATCTGCGTACATACAGTACTCTCACATAAAGCAATATATACTATAAATGTAAGTATATTATTGTCCAACTCTAATCAGTTAAATGCAGCTATAAGGCATTAAGATATTCAGAACATATAAACATTAACATCAAGCTGCTTTGATACAGTGTGTATTGTGTAAAGTGCTATATAAATAAATCTTGACTGGACTGTCAGGACTGAGTCTAGAACAGCTCTGACTCTCACCTGGATTGGCCAGCCTGCTGCTCGTCGGCCCTAAGATCTGATACGGGTCTGCAGAGAAGACGACAAACATCAGACACACATCAACCCGTTCACTTCATTTATGCTTTATTTGATTTCCTTTATTTAAGCTTTCTGCATTCGCTTCTGTCATGTGTGACTATTGTCTCGAGTGTCATAAATAATATGATAAATGTGGTATGCTAACTATAAAAAAATGCAATTTTTCCATGAATTGAGGAAATTAAAGCAACAAAATCAGTCATTCTCATCACAAAAATCACCAGAAGAGTGAAATATTACACCATATATAAATATAAACATGTATCTTGTAAAGAAGCATCACTGAAGGTTCACTGTCGGATATTTGTAAAACATTTTTAAAATCAGGCAATATCACAGTCAGTCCTTCTATATTTCACCTGCTCTAAATTCATCAACTGTGTTCAGTTATTGTGCTTTATATTTTCTGTCTTATAGATTATATGTTAATTTTCCCAAGTCATTTCAGGAAAACAAAACCGCAAAAGTTCATTGGGAAATCAGCTGAAACTAGTTTGTAGAGTTATTTTCTTCCTAACAATTTGTTTTCTTTTGAATAAATATTTGAGGCTTTATTGTTGAATGCGATGCTGTAGTTGTGTTTGCTGAACTGATCTGAAACGATCTGCTCGTGTCTGGATTACCCATGATCCTCTCACCTAACTGAGCTCTCTGCTCTTCAGCTTTGCTCAGGATGGCAGCAGAACTCTGGGAAACTGAGGAAAAGACACACTCAGGTTAAACAGTCTCTGACAGTGGTGTAAAGCGAGCAGTGAACGTCTGTCCAACCTTTAGATGCAGACACAGGCTGAGTCCATCCAGAGCGCCTGACCACGTCATAGCTGACCTCTGAGAGAGAACACACACGTCATGTTCACTGAGACAGAGAGTGTGTGTGAGTGAGTGAATGAGTCTGAGTGAGTGAGTGAGTGAGTGAGTGTGTGTGTGTGTGTGTGTGTGTGCGTGTGTGTGTGTGTGTGTGTGTGTGCGAGTGTGTGTGGGTGTGTGCGTGTGTGTGTGTGTGTGCGTGAGTGTTTCAGGGGCCTGACGTGTGTGTGTGTGTGTGTGTGTGAGTGTTTCAGGGCCTGACGTGTGTGTGTGTGTGTGTGTGTGTGTGTGCGAGTGTGTGTGGGTGTGTGCGTGTGTGTGTGTGTGTGCGTCAGTGTTTCAGGGGCCTGACGTGTGTGTGTGTGTGTGTGTGTGTGTGTGTGTGTGTGCGAGTGTTTCAGGGCCTGACGTGTGTGTGTGTGTGTGTGTGTGTGAGTGTTTCAGGGGCCTGACGTGTGTGTGTGTGTGTGTGTGTGTGTGTGTGTGTTTCAGGGCCTGATGTGTGTGTGTGTGTGTGTGTGTGTGTGTGTGTGTGTGTGTGTGTGTGTGTGTGAGTGTTTCAGGGCCTGACGTGTGTGTGTGTGTGTGTGTGAGTGTTTCAGGGGCCTGACGTGTGTGTGTGTGAGTGTTTCAGGGCCTGACGTGTGTGTGTGTGTGTGTGTGTGTGTGTGTGTGTGTGTGTGTGTGTGTGTGTTTTTCAGGGGCCTGACATGTGTGTGTGTGTGTGTGTGTGTGTGTGAGTGTTTCAGGGCCTGACGTGTGTGTGTGTGTGTGTGTGTGTGTGTGTGAGTGTTTCAGGGGCCTGACGTGTGTGTGTGTGTGTGAGTGTTTCAGGGCCTGACGTGTGTGTGTGTGTGTGTGTGTGTGTGTGTGTGTGTGTGTGTGTGTGTGTGTGTGTGTGTGTGTGTGTTTCAAGGGCCTGACGTGTGTGTGTGTGTGTGTGTGTGTGTGTGTGTGTGTTTCAGGGCCCTGACCTCTGTGTGTGTGTGTGTGTGTGTGTGTGTGTGTGTGTGTGTGTGTGTGTGTGTGACCTGCTCTGCTGGCTCCTCTGCTGTTGTCTGCAGGGTAAACGGGGGCATTGGGGAAGATGAAACTCGCTCCTCCTGAAAGACACACACGAGCAGAAAACATCAGCGACACGACGCCTGTTAAACTGATCGCATTCAGCATCATGCAGCTCATGCACAACGACTGGGGAACCGCAGCGCTGCAAGCACATCAGACAGTGTGTGTGTGTGTGTGTGTGTGACTGCTGTAAGCGGAAGGGGCGGAGTCAGAGGTGGAGGGGTGGGGTCAAAGACGGTGGGGTGGGGTCATATGCAGCGGGGGCGGAGTCAGAGGCAGTGGGGGCGGGACTGGGGTGGAGCTGCAGTGCTGCTTACCTGTATTGCGAGCATGCATTAACCGCGGGGAGTTTTGCAAGGCTTTGTCAACATCATCTGAAGTCAAATGAGGAAGTGGAGCTGAGAAACAAAACATTCACATGAAAAATAAAAGAATAAAACAACTGAAGAAACATCCTTTGACATGACGCTGACAGAGAGAGACAGACGGATGAAGACAGACAGATGAAAACAGAGAATGTCTTTCTCTCTCATCTCATGCATATCAAAGAAAAATGATCTCTACTTCACATATTTTACCCCCAAATCCACTGAATTTTTTTTAAATAATATTTTATATTTAAACCATGAAGATGTTTCACACTGTGACACACTGTTTCAAACACATTCTGCAACAAACTCTTGTTACTGTAATGCAGAGAAATCTCATTCTCATCACTTCTGACATGTTCATTTGAATCAGCATTAAATAAATGATATGAATAGAAATACTGAGAGCTGAAGGTGAAATGAGCTTCTGTTTGATCACAATCATGTCACAATGCAAAACATTTTGGTAACACTTTCTATGAAGCCCATGCATATAATGAATTATAGCTCCATTTATACTTATTTATAAGTATTACTATTTTATAAATATATTTATATAGACTCATTACGACCTATAACAGTTATAGTTACATTTATATTATTTTTATAATTACTTATGTCATGCATTTGCTTTTTCAATGTGCATGCTCATAATCCATAATACACTGATTTATAAGTATTAATTAGTCAGTTGTATGGATCCATTAATATATTTATAAAGATGCAACCTGCATTGCTATAATCTTATCTTATTACAGTTACAATAACTTTTTAGTAATTCAGTTTTATTTCTGTCAAATAAGTGAATATATTGGCATTAATAGCCATGTTGTGTTCTTATAAATACTTATTGTGAGTAATAATACAGTTACTAACCTCTATAAATGCATCATTGTTGTCTCTAAGTAAAGCGAAAACATGGGATGCAATTTTCCTAAAGAAAATGTTAAGAAATTATGAAGATGTGCTCATCATACATTTTAAGTTGTTTACTTGTAAATGTAACTAATGAACAATAATTGCTGTAATAAAATAATGGAAAATGAAAAAAACAAACAAAAAAAAACCACAAACACATAATCATTAATACAAACAGTTAAAAATATGTATTTTTTTTAATGTTAGTTACTAGCAAAATACTGCAACAATATTTTTTTACAGTATAATTCCAAACTTCTATAAGCAACCATGCAAATGGCTGAGGAGATACAGATTTAACAAATCATAATTATCTTTTATGACGTCTAATGCCAACATTAGCAATTAAAGACATAATTGATAACTAATTGGTACAGCAAACAAGTGTCTCTGGAACTATTTATAAATCAGTGTATTATGGATTATGAGCATGCACATTGAAAAAGCAAATGTATGACTTATAAGTAATTATAAAAATAATGTAGTTATTATTCTCTCGTTCCGTCGAGACCGCCCTTCCAGAGTCTCGTTCCGTCGAGACCACCTTTCCAGAGCCTTGTCCTGTCGAGACAACCCTTCCAGAGTCTCATCCCATCGAGACCGCCCTTCCAGAGTCTCCTCCCGTCAAGACCACCCTTTCAGAGTCTCTAACCGCCGAGACTGCCCTTCCAGAGTCTCCTCCCATCGAGACCACCCTTCCAGAGTCTCCTCCCGTGGAGACCACCCTTCCAGAGTCTCGTTCTGTCGAGATCGCCCTTCCAGAGCCTCGTTCTGTCGAGTCCTCCCTTCCAGAGTCTCCCCCCTCAAGACCACCCTTCCAGAGTCTCGTTCTGTCGAGACCGCCCTTCCAGAGCCTCGTTCTGTCGAGACCTCCCTTCCAGAGTCTCCTCCCGTCAAGACCACCCTTCCAGAGTCTCGTTCTGTCGAGACCGCCCTTCCAGAGCCTCGTTCTGTCGAGACCTCCCTTCCAGAGTCTCCTCCCCTCAAGACCACCCTTCCAGAGTCTCGTTCTGTCGAGACCGCCCTTCCAGAGCCTCATTCTGTCGAGAACGCCCTTCCAGAGTCTCCTCCCGTCAAGACCACCCTTCCAGAGTCTCGTTCTGTCGAGACCGCCCTTCCAGTCTCGTCCCGTGGAGACCGCCCTTCCAGAGTCTCCTCCCGTCAAGACCACCCTTCCAGAGTCTCGTTCTGTCGAGACCGCCCTTCCAATCTCGTCCCGTGGAGACCACCCTTCCAGAGTCTCGTTCTGTCGAGACCGTCCTTCCAGAGTCTCCTCCCATCAAGACCACCCTTCCAGAGTCTCCTCCCGTCAAGACCACCGTTCCAGAGTCTCGTTCTGTCGAGACCGTCCTTCCAGAGTCTCCTCACATCGAGACCGTCCTTCCAGAGTCTCGTTCCATCGAGACCGCCCTTCTCAGAGTCTCGTTCCATCGAGACACCCTTCCAGAGTCTCGTTCTGTCGAGACCGCCCTTCCAGAGTCTAGACCCGTCGAGACCGCCCTTCCAGAGTCTCCTCCCATCGAGACCACCCTTCCAGAGTCTCTAACCGCCAAGACTGCCCTTCCAGAGTCTCCTCCCGTGGAGACCACCCTTCCAGAGTCTAGTCCCGTCGAGACCGCCCTTCCAGAGTCTCATCCCGTCGAGCCCGCCCTTCCAGTCTTGTTCCATGGAGACCACCCTTCCAGAGTCTTATCCTGTCGAGACCACCCTTCCAGAGTCTCATTCCATGGAGCCAACCCTTCCAGAGTCTCATCCCGTGGAGATCGCCCTTCCAGAGTCTCGTTCCGTCGAGACCACCCTTCCAGAGTCTCGTCCCGTGGAGACCGCCCTTCCAGTCTCGTCCCGTGGAGACCGCCCTTCCAGAGTCTCCTCCCGTGGAGGCCGCCCTTCCAGAGTCTCGTTCCGTCGAGACCGTCCTTCCAGAGTCTCGTTCCGTCGAGACCACCCTTCCAGAGTCTCGTTCCGTCGAGACCGCCCTTCCAGAGTCTCGTCCTGTGGAGACCGCCCTTCCAATCTCGTCCCGTAGAGACCACCCTTCCAGAGTCTCGTTCCGTCGAGACCGCCCTTCCAGAGTCTCGTCCTGTGGAGACCGCCCTTCCAATCTCGTCCCGTAGAGACCACCCTTCCAGAATCTCGTCCCGTGGAGACCGCCCTTCCAGTCTCGTCCCGTAGAGACCGTCCTTCCAGAGTCTCGTTCCGTCGAGACCACACTTCCAGAATCTCGTCCCGTGGAGACCGCCCTTCCAGTCTCGTCCCGTAGAGACCGTCCTTCCAGAGTCTCGTTCCGTCGAGACGGCCCTTCCAGAGTCTCGTCCTGTGGAGACCGCCCTTCCAGTCTCGTCCCGTAGAGACCACCCTTCCAGAGTCTCGTCCTGTCGAGACCACACTTCCAGAGTCTCTTTCCGTCGAGACCACCCTTCCAGAATCTCGTCCCGTGGAGACCGCCCTTCCAGTCTCGTCCCGTAGAGACCGTCCTTCCAGAGTCTCGTTCCGTCGAGACCACACTTCCAGAATCTCGTCCCGTGGAGACCGCCCTTCCAGAGTCTCGTTCCGTCGAGACGGCCCTTCCAGAGTCTCGTCCTGTCGAGACCACACTTCCAGAGTCTCTTTCCGTCGAGACCACCCTTCCAGAATCTCGTCCCGTGGAGACCGCCCTTCCAGTCTCGTCCCGTAGAGACCGTCCTTCCAGAGTCTCGTTCCGTCAAGACCACACTTCCAGAATCTCGTCCCGTGGAGACCGCCCTTCCAGTCTCGTCCCGTAGAGACCGTCCTTCCAGAGTCTCGTTCCGTCGAGACCACACTTCCAGAATCTCGTCCCGTGGAGACCGCCCTTCCAGTCTCGTCCCGTAGAGACCGTCCTTCCAGAGTCTCGTTCCGTCGAGACCGCCCTTCCAGTCTCGTCCCGTAGAGACCACCCTTCCAGAGTCTCGTCCTGTCGAGACCACACTTCCAGAGTCTCTTTCCGTCGAGACCACCCTTCCAGTCTCGTCCCGTAGAGACCGCCCTTCCAGAGTCTCGTCCCGTGGAGACCGCCCTTCCAGTCTCGTCCCGTGGAGACCGCCCTTCCAGTCTCATCCCGTAAAGACCGCTCTTCCAGAGTCTCGTTCCGTGGAGACCGCCCTTCCAGTCTCATCCCGTGGAGACCGCCCTTCCAGTCTCATCCCGTAGAGACCACCTTTCCAGAGTCTCGTTCCGTCGAGACCGCCCTTCCAGAGTCTCGTACCGTCGAGACCGCCCTTCCAGAGTCTCGTTCCGTCGAGACCGCCCTTCCAGAGTCTAGACCCGTCGAGACCGCCCTTCCAGAGTCTCGTTCTGTCGAGACCACCCTTCCAGAGTCTCGTTCTGTCGAGACTGCCCTTCCAGAGTCGTCCTGTGGAGACCACCCTTCCAGAGTCTCGTTCCATCGAGACCGCCCTTCCAGTCTCGTCCCGTGGAGACCACCCTTCCAGAGTCTTGTCCCGTGGAGACCACCCTTCCAGAGTCTTGTACTGTCGAGACCGCCCTTCCAGAGTCTAGTCCCGTCGAGACCGCCCTTCCAGAGACTCGTTCCATCGAGACCACCCTTCCAGAGTATCGTCCCGTGGAGACCCCCCTTCCAGTCTCATCCCGTGGAGACCACCCTTCCAGAGTCTAGTCCCATCGAGACCGCCCTTCCAGAGTCTCATTCTGTCGAGACCACCCTTCCAGAGTCTCGTTCCATCGAGACCGCCCTTCCAGTCTCGTCCCGTGGAGACCACCCTTCCAGAGTCTTGTCCCATCGAGACCGCCCTTCCAGAGTCTCGTACCGTCGAGACCGCCCTTCCAGAGACTCGTTCCATCGAGACCGCCCTTCCAGTCTCGTCCCGTGGAGACCACCCTTCCAGAGTCTTGTCCCGTGGAGACCACCCTTCCAGAGTCTTGTACTGTCGAGACCGCCCTTCCAGAGTCTCGTTCCATCGAGACCACCCTTCCAGAGTATCGTCCCGTGGAGACCCCCCTTCCAGTCTCATCCCGTGGAGACCGCCCTTCCAGAGACTCGTTCCATCGAGACCACCCTTCCAGAGTATCGTCCCGTGGAGACCCCCCTTCCAGTCTCATCCCGTGGAGACCACCCTTCCAGAGTCTAGTCCCGTCGAGACCGCCCTTCCAGAGTCTCATTCTGTCGAGACCACCCTTCCAGAGTCTCGTTCCATCGAGACCGCCCTTCCAGTCTCGTCCCGTGGAGACCACCCTTCCAGAGTCTTGTCCCATCGAGACCGCCCTTCCAGAGTCTCGTACCGTCGAGACCGCCCTTCCAGAGTCTCGTACCGTCGAGACCGCCCTTCCAGAGACTCGTTCCATCGAGACCACCCTTCCAGAGTCTCGTTCCATCGAGACCACCCTTCCAGAGTCTCCTCCCGTCGAGCCTTATTTATCAAAATACTCACTATTCACCATCATTCTTCCTCTCCTGTGTCTCCATACTGTAACAGATGCAAGACCTGATCCTGATCACCCTGTAGGGTTTATTCTGAGATAACAACCGGCTGGATGTACATTATGCCTTACATAAATATTATAAGCATGGTCTTCATAGAAAGTATAACCAACATTTCTTTAGACTTTATTTAAAATATAATTCAGTTTAAAATTGTATGTTTTAAAAATCTAAATTTTACTTAAAGTTTAAATGATAATATATACATTTTCTGATTTTTTGGGGGGGGGGGGGGGGGGGGGGAGTATGACCTGGACAGGTCTGATGAGATTCACACATGTCTAAATCTGATGTATTAATGCATGTTAATGAGTCATGTGAAAGTGAGGTCAGAGGTCAGTGGAGTGAATGAGGTCAGAGGTCAGCAGAGTGAATGAGGTCAAAGGTCAGTAATGAAGAGCTTATGAAGCGTCATGATGAGCAGCTGATGCACGCACACACAGAGAGAGAGAGAGAGAGACAGACAGACGGGCAAGAGACACTCACTCTCTCTGAGGTAGTGCAGGTGAAATAGCAGGATCTCGGCCGTGTAGCTGCCGGTCAGACACACACACACACACACACACACACACACACACACACACACACACACAGAGAGAGAGAGACAGGCGAGAGACACTCACTCTCTCTGAGGTAGTGCAGGTGAAATAGCAGGATCTCGGCCGTGTAGCTGCCGGTCAGACACACACACACACACACACACACACACACACAGAGAGAGAGAGAGAGACAGGTGAGAGACACTCACTCTCTCTGAGGTAGTGCAGATGAGACAGCAGGATCTCGGCTGTGTAGCTGCTGGTCAGTCGCTGGACGTCGTCTTTGCTCATCTTGCAGAGTTGCTTCCCATCGACACTGTGGAACAGAGACACGTCCACCTCCGGCAGTCCGAACTCCTTCACGGCCCACTCCAGCCACTGACACACGTGATCCGCTGACCACAGACTGGGATCTGTCGCACACAGGAGCACAGGTCAATCACACACACACACACACACACACACACACACTCCAGCCACTGACACACGTGATCCGCTGACCACAGACCGGGATCTGACACACAGAGCACAGGTCAGTCACTCACACAACACACACATACACGCACACACACACACACATCAACTCTGATTCAGTTGATTTGATTCATTTCAACATTCAATTGAAATAGAATAGTTCTGCCCTCATATTTAAAGGGGTCATGAACTGAGAATTCAAATTTTCCTTGATCTTTTGACAGTTAAGAGTTCGTTATACTATAAAAATATCCTGTAAGTTTCAAAACTCAAAACTTCCCTGTTATTCCAAAAACAGCTTTTATTGAAACCAAGGCCAGAAAACAACAGGATCTGAGAAGTGGAGATTATGACATCACAGAGCAACGAAAGACCGCCTTTCTAGAAAAACATCAACAGGATCAATACCATTACCTTCCAAACGATCCTAATGCTAGGAAAGTGTTGTTGTTTTTTCAACAATGTGAAAGTCTCAGCAGTGCATTATTTGTTTGTATTCGGTACATTTCACTGTGGATTATTTGGTAAATCAGTCGCAATTTTGGCGCAGGCTTTGCAAACAGACTTTTACAATGTGGATCTGCCAGCAGCGCTACAAACATGTAAGTAACCATGTTTATTCTAACGCCTGATCTGTGATCAGTGATTTCTGATGTGTAATTATTCAAGCTCAGACAGATTATCTTTCTCTTAAAATCGTTCAATACTGTTTATGCATCAGTAAATCAAGCCAGTGACTAAACGATCAACTTCACATCGTTTCTCTTAGTAGGATGAAAATAATCTTATTTAAACTGTGATTAATATATATACAGAAAGCGATCAAAGAACAATCCCTTTCCAATTGCCCAAGCTGTCAATCACACAGCGCGAGTTCATCTGGACATTAGCCAAAACTCGTTATGAAATCAATGATGCTGTTACACTGCACAACAAAGCTCTTTACTGTATTTAAATCGTGTTTGCATTGTTATTTGGTGAAAGCATTCGTGAGAGTGCAGAAACTGCGCTGCAATGATGAGATCACTTCATTCACGCGATCAACAGACTGTCTGTCATCTGCTCAGTGCTCATCACTGCAACCTTTCATGTGATGGGAATAGATCTAAAAATAATGCTATAATCATTACTTTTCATGATTCGTTAATCTCGATAGCTGTAATAGTAAAAAAGTAGTCAAATATTTCGGGAGAGAGTTCCACATGTAATACTTGCTAGTTTACACTCAAGTCCCACAGCAGCCAATCACAGAAGTGGGCGTTTACACTGAAGTCTCACAGCCAATCACAGCAGTGGGCGTTTACACTGAAGTCTCACAGCCAATCACAGCAGTGGGCGTTTACACTAAAGTCTCACAGCCAATCACAGAAGTGGGCGTTTACACTGAAGTCTCACAGCCAATCACAGCAGTGGGCGTTTACACTGAAGTCTCACAGCCAATCACAGAAGTGGGCGTTTACACTGAAGTCTCATAGCCAATCACAGAAGTGGGCATTTACACTGAAGTCTCACAGCCAATCACAGCAGTGGGCGTTTACACTGAAGTCTCACAGCCAATCACAGCAGTGGGCGTTTACACTGAAGTCTCACAGCCAATCACAGAAGTGGGTGTTTACACTAAAGTCTCACAGCCAATCACAGCTGTGGGTCGTTTACACTGAAGTCTCACAGCCAATCACAGAAGTGGGCGTTTACACTGAAGTCTCACAGCCAATCACAGCAGTGGGCGTTTACACTGAAGTCTCACAGCCAATCACAGCAGTGGGTGTTTACACTGAAGTCTCACACAGACATGCCCCTTTAAACAGAGCATTCAAATCAGAGGCTAAAATCAGGCTAGGAAAAAATGCCTTTTATTCTAAATTATGACAATGTTTTATGTAAAATCATCCATGTGTAATCCAGTTCATGACCCCTTTAAAATATTTTGAGTGTGACAGAGTGTGTGTGTGTGTGTGAGGGAGAGAGAGAGAGAGTGTGTGTGTGTGTGTGTGTGTATTTGCGTGTGCGTGTGTGTGTGTGTGTGTGTGTGTGTGTGTGTGTGTTTTAAAAAAACAATGTTTTGTTGCAAAACAGACTAAGCAAGCGTCTCTGTTGTGTCATTAAATTGCTCTTCCTGTCATTTTAATTCTAATTCCAGTTCAATTGGACTGAACTTTAGTCATAATTCACTGCTAGTTAACATAGATCTAAAGCATTGACTGATGTTAGAAGGAATGGATGTTCAGCTGAGTGTGTTTGAGCGTCTCCGATCTCTATCTGCGCTCCTCCTGCACATTCTTGTGAACGCGTGTCTATTGTCCTGATTCATGACCGAAAAAAACAGGATGTTGCTGTTGCAGAGCTTCACTGTTCCTCACAACTGAGCAGGAAGTGCAGAGAAACTCTTACTCAAACCATGAAGACTGCATGCAGCACAGAGTGAGTGTGTGTGTGTGTGTGTGTGTGTGTGTGTGTGTGTGAGTGTGTTACCTGCAGGTACGATCACTCTGCGTTCATTGGTGATCATGTTGGGCGGTGGAATGTGTTTTTCCTCCATGTAGTTGCTGTACATCACTGGAACATTCGCAACTGGAGAGATTTTACCTTTCACCACTGGACAGTCATCAGGAGAACTTCTGCACACACACACACACACACACACACACACACACACACACACACACACACACACACGGGTCAGATGTGCATTTCCTGAAGGAAATATCAGTGTTCGCATGAAGAACTCGGGATGCAAATATTTTGCTTTCAGATACTGAGCGCTGAACCTTCAATTCATGCAAGCCAATGTGAGATTATCAAACTATCAAACTAAAAACAACAAAAACAGACTGAAATAATCTACAAAAGCAAAAATACACTTTTGGGGTCATTATGAACTTAATATTTTTTATTCATCAAGGAAGGACACAGTAAAATGATCAAAAGTGACAGTAAAGACATTTATAATGTTACAAAAGATTCTATTTCAGGTAATTTATATTCTTTTTAACTTTCTATTCATCAAAGAATCCTGAAATAAAAATGTAAAAAACATGTTTCTTGATCCTCAAATCCTCATATTAGAGTGATTTCTGAAGGATCATGTGACACTGAAGACTGGAGTAATGATGCTGAACGTTCAGCTTTGATCACAGGAATAAATTACACTTTACTGTATATTCACATAGAAAACAGATGATTTACACTGGAATAATATTTCACTGAATTTACTGTATTTTTATCAGATAAATTCAGCCTTGATGAGCAGAAGAGACTCTTAAAAAAGCATATTCCCAACCCCAAACTGTTAGACTGTTCAGTCTGAAGTAATGGCAGTAATGTGAGGAGAATAAAAAGAAGAGAAAGTGGCTGTTTGAGCAGCACAGATATGTTGACGTCCAGAGCGTTTCTTCTCATCACTCATTATTCTCACACGAGGACACAGATGTGAGGGATTCTGCTGGAATGCCATCAAACTCCAAACCAACAGCCACAGGCTCCAGGCGAGTCCCGCTCATGTGTCCACCAACTGTTGGGCTCGAGGAGACGGAAAGTTCTGCTCGTCGAGCTCATGAACTCACACACATCCATAAAACAGCAGATCAGGAGCTTCTGTCAAACCGCCATGGAGTTTCATCATCAGGGCGACTGAGAACGGCTGCACATGAACACAAACACAGCTTCTTTCCCAGCGTTGATGGATCCATGAAAAACCCTTTGACATCCATAGACCACCAAAGGTTCTTCATAGTGGAAAAGGGATCTTTAGATTATTCAAATGTTTTCACAGTAGGAAAAAATGGCTTTACTTGAAGCCTTTTTATACAATGCATTATTAAACAAAACAAAATCTATTAATTATCCCATGTAATGCACTGTATGATCACATGAATAATCGAACCACATGGTGCTTGCCTGACTGCACTATGCCGAGTGTAAGGTTTGGTGGAGGAAGGTGTGGGGTTGTTTGGTGGGGGGGGTTATGGTGCGGGGTTGTTTGGTGGGGGGGGGTGATGGTGTGGGGTTGTTCGGTGGAGGGAGGGTGATGGTGTGGGGTTGTTTGGTGGGGGGGGTTATGGTGCGGGGTTGTTTGGTGGAGGGGAGGTTATGGTGCGGGGTTGTTTGGTGGAGGGGGGGTGATGGTGTGGGGTTGTTTGGTGGAGGGGGGGTGATGGTGTGGGGTTGTTTGGTGGAGGGGGGTGATGGTGTGGGGTTGTTTGGTGGAGGGGGGGTTATGATGTGGGGTTGTTTGGTGGAGGGGGGGTGATGGTGTGGGGTT
>NC_137145.1:520000-525000 GCF_949319135.1 Squalius cephalus
CTCGAGCTGAAGGAGGACATCTGTACTATTAAGACTTTTACTAATAAAAGAGTGTAAACTATCAGTCAGACACAGAAGGACTGGAGGAGATCGACAGGTTTATCAGATCATGAGGATTATTTACAGGCTTTATAAATGATCTTTATAGGGTTAAAGACGAGATTAATGTGAAGAGTTCCACACACGAGGACAGAGAAACACCCTGTGTTACTGCGGCCGCTCCTCTGGGATCAGCGGGAGGAAAAGGAAATGATGTGGGAAACAGATGAATCTGCAGGCCGCTGATAACAGAGCTGTGAAGCCCATTACTGGTCAAAGCAACCTTCACACCTCGTGAGGAACAAGTCAAGTCACCCTCATTTATACAGCACTTTAACAACATAGATGTTTCACAGCAGCTTTACAGTGATAACAGGAGATTACAGTAACAGAGAGTGTTCAGGCTTTACAGCAGATCTAGAATAAAGTTATTGTCCAGATAAAGTTAGTTTTGATTGATTCACTTCCATTGCAAAGATCATTAGTTATTAACTTAGTGGCCACTAACACACACCGTTCAACAGAAAACAGTTTTGGTGCTAAATAGGAGAAGGATCTACCGCCAACAGTCGATTATGATATTCTAGGTATTATCAACTGGCCGGAGTTTTGAGATCGCAATAGACGTGAAGGACTATAATGCGTTAAGAGCTCGCTCAAGCACTGCGGAGCTAAACCATTTAGTGCTTTGTAAGTAATCAGCAATATTTTAAAATGTATACGATGTTTAATAGGGAGCCAGTGCAGTGTTGACAGAACCGGGCTAATATGGTCATACTTCCTGGTTCTGGTAAGAACTCGAGCTGCTGCGTTTTGGACCAGCTGTAGTTTGTTTATTAAGCGTGCAGGGCAACCACCCAGTAGAGCATTACAATAATCTAGCCTTGAGGTCATGAACGCATGGACTAATTGTTCTGCATTTGTCAATGAGGGCATATGGCGTAATTTAGATATATTTTTAAGATGGAAAAATGCAGTTTTACAGATACTAGATACGTGACTTTCAAATGAAAGATTGGTATCAAAGAGCACACACACACACACACACACACACTCACACACACACACACACACACACACACACACACACACACACACACACACACAGGTTCCTAACCGACGACGAAGACTTAACAGAGCAGCCATCGACTGTTAGACAGTATTCTAGATTATTACGTGAGGAAGTTTTTGGTCCAATAAATTACGAGTCATCCAGTTTTTATATCAGCTGTGCACTCCGTTAATTTTGTGAATTGGTAAGTTTCATCGGGGCGTGAAGAAATATAGAGCTGAGTATCATCAGCAAAACAGTGAAAACTAATGCCATGCTTCCTAATGATATCTCCTAATGGTAGCATGTACAGAGTGAGTGTGTGTGTGTGTGTGTGTGTGTGTGTGTGTGTGTGTGTGTGTGTGTGTGTGTGTGTGTGTGTGTGTGTATGAGTGTGTGTGTGTGTGTGTGTGTAGCATGTACAGAGTGAACAGCAGCGGTCCTAGTACTGAGCCTTGTGGTACGCCATACTGAACTTGTGATCGATGAGACATCTCATCATTTACTGCTACAAACTGATAACGGTCAGATAAGTGTGATTTAAACCATTCTAGTGCAATTCCACTAATGCCAACATAATTCTCGAGTCTATTTAAAAGAATGTTGTGGTCGATGGTGTCAAATGCAGCACTAAGATCCAGTAACACTAATAGAGAGACACAACCACGATCGGATGATAAGAGCAAATCATTTGTGACTCGAACGAGAGCTGTCTCAGTACTATGGTACGGTCTAAATCCTGACTGGAAATCCTCACAGATATGATTTCTTTCTAGAAAGGAACACAGTTGTGAGGATACCGCCTTTTCTAGTATCTTTCACAGAAAAGGTAGATTCGAGATCGGCCTGTAATTGACTAATTCTGTAGGATCAAGTTGCAGTTTTTTAACAAGCGGTTTAATCATAGCCAGCTTAAAACTTTTTGGAACGTATCCTAATGACAAAAATGAATTAATGATATTAAGAAGAGGACTAAATTGGACACTGAACTGAATCAACACCTCCTAACCTCCATCAGTCTGTGTGCTGCAGATCCAGCTGCTGGAAAACATCAGCATCAATAAAGCTGTCAGAGCACAAGTGTGTGGAAACTCGTGTTCACTCTGGCTCTCGAAGCGCCAGCGCTGCATCAAACACCACGCGAGAAACTGGCCAATCACAGACAGCGAGACACGCCCATCACAGGCTCTCAGCCAATCAGAGGGATTGACAGTGATAAAACACAATTAATATTCAGAGATATTATTGATCTGACTGCGCGGACACTATCAGATGAAAACAGAACATGAACTGAATTGATCTGAATATTGACTGTTGTCTTTTAAAGCTGCTTAACAGTAGAATCTGCATTTGACTCATAATTGATGAATTTTCACATCAACACTCAGATTAAACTAAACGGAATTAAATCAACATTGAATTGAACTGAATCAACACTGAACTGAATTGAATCAACAATGAATTGAACTCAATCAACATTGAACTAAATTGAAAGAACACCGAACTGAATTGAACAAACATTGAACTGAACTGAATCAACACTAAATTGAACTCAATCAACATTGAACTGAACTGAATCAACACTAAATTGAACTCAATCAACATTGAACTGAATTGAATCAACACTGAACTGAATTGAGCTGAATAATGATCCCACACTGCACTAACTGATGCTCTTCCTCAGTGTTTCTGTCTTGTTTTCAAGCACAGATATCTAAACATTCTTAAACCAAGATACATTTACTGAAGAAAAGCAAAATGAGTAAAGATATTAAGTCTTGTTTCATCATAACATGGTCATTTTCCTGTTTATCACTGTGAAAACTCTTTAAAAGCAATGTGTACTGTATAAAGTGCTGTAGAAATAAAGCTGACTTGATAAACAGACAGAGAGAGTTTGAGTGAATAAAGCAGTGAGTGAAATAATCGTCTTTAAGAATAAAGCAGAGTTTGATTCCAGCAGGAGTTTCTGTGAAGCTCAATGAGCGCCTTGGTTTATTCAGACAGGAAGTGCTCTGACATCATTTCCTGCATTCCTGACAGCACGGGATAACAGGGGCTGGGAATGGAAAAGAGGAAAGAGCCCATCCGTCGACATTCGTGAGGGAGGAAGACGCCCATCGTTAACACCACATTAACCTCAGAACCTTGACTGAAGCCGCAGCCAATGACGTGCGAGCGGGGCGGAGCTATCGGTTTGACTGACAGGTGCAGAAAACCTGTTTGAACTCAGTCAGAAATAAATCTTCTAAATAAATCAGAATGATATTGTAAACAGGAAAGGAAAGATCATCCTGTTTATGCGTTTGATCAGACGGAACATGTCCGTCTGCTGCTCAGATAAAATCATAAATCTGACTCTCCAATAAAGCTGAAGGAAACATGAAGAGAAACGCAGAGAAAAACAGAGATGTGATGAGATTCACAGTCAAACGTCTGTGCGAATCATCTGCAGTTGAACACGCGTCTGTTTACATGATGATGCGATTATGACCCGTTTCACTGCTTCTTAAAGGGACAGTTCACTATAAAATCATCATTCTGTCATCATTTACTAAGTCATTCAAGCCTGTTGAGTTTCTTTCTTCTGTGGAACACAAAAGAAGATATTTTTAAAGCCCCCCTGTGTTAAAAAAAAATCCATCTTTTAATGTAGTTTATGTGTCTATGTGGTGTTTTTAATACGCTTTAAGACAAAGCATGTGTAAGTTCATAAGTCGACAGCATTGCTGAGTATTTCCTCCTTAAAACTGCAGTGAACCAAAGACAGTCTCAAAAACACGCTTTGAAATCGCTGGTGTTTCTGACGTCACAAACTACCTTGTAACCAATCAGATCAACGTGTGATCGTCAACCAGTGGATCTCTGAGCTGAGTGAGTGAGTGGAGGCGGGGCTCATTTGCATATTCTTAGAACCACGCATACTAAATGAGGCAAGGGTGTCGAGTTACATTCAAGATATTTTAAGACATGAAGACATTATTTTAAAGGATAAAACTGACAACAGGAGGACTTTAAGAACATTGGGAAGCAAATGACTTTGGACCCCATTGACTTTCACTGCAAGGACAAAAAACACTGAGGTATTTCTCAAAACATATTTTTTGCAGTGAATGATGACAGAATTATATTTTTTAAAGAGTTCCTTGCAGACATCTTCCATTTTTCATTCCATGCTTCAAACATTATGGGAATGTTACTTTTGAATGTTCTCCGAACGTTCTGAAACAAGTAAACATTAGACGAACATCTAACTAAAAATGAACATGAACACTGTATAAATAATGTTTTTGTGCTAACATTTTGAGAAGATTATTACAGACCAGATAACTTTGAACAAAAGTTCTATTAATGTTACAGGAAGAACGTTGACATGAACTTGTATTCATTCAGCAGACGCTTTGATCCAGGAGTAAAACACCGGAGTGATAAAACACTGAGCAGCCAGAAGTTCTACAAGCCTTTCTTTTCCACTTCTGTATGTAACGTTTAAGACGAGTCTAAGCAGTTTAAGAGACCGGCCACTGATCTGAAGCAGAATAGAGTTAGTGAAGAGAATAGAGTTAGTGAAGAGAATAGAGAATAGAGTAAGTGAAGAGAATAGTTAGTGAAGAGAATAGAGTTAGTGAAGAGAATAGAGAATAGAGTAAGTGAAGAGAATAGTTAGTGAAGAGAATAGAGTTAGTGAAGAGAATAGAGAATAGAGTAAGTGAAGAGAATAGTTAGTGAAGAGAATAGAGTTAGTGAAGAGAATAGAGAATAGAGTAAGTGAAGAGAATAGTTAGTGAAGAGAATAGAGTTAGTGAAGAGAATAGAGTTAGTGAAGAGAAGAGAATAGAGTTAGTGAAAAGAAGAGAACACAGTTAGTGAAGAGAATAGAGTAAGTGAAGAGAATAGAGTTAGAGTAAGT
>NC_137145.1:540000-550000 GCF_949319135.1 Squalius cephalus
AGAATAGTGAGTGTAGTAGAATAGTGAGAGTAGTAGAATAGTAGAATAGTGAGTGTAGTAGAATAGTAGAATAGTGAGAGTAGTAGAATAGTGAGAGTAGTAGAATAGTGAGTGTAGTAGTAACAGTGAGTGTAGTAGAATAGTGAGAGTAGTGAGTGTTATAGAATAGTGAGTGTAGTAGAATAGTGAGAGTAGTAGAATAGTGAGAGTAGTAGAATAGTAGAATAGTGAGAGTAGTAGAATAGTGAGAGTAGTAGAATAGTGAGTGTAGTAGTAACAGTGAGTGTAGTAGAATAGTGAGAGTAGTGAGTGTTATAGAATAGTGAGTGTAGTAGAATAGTGAGAGTAGTAGAATAGTGAGAGTAGTAGAGTAGTAGAATAGTGAGTGTAGTAGAATAGTAGAATAGTGAGAGTAGTAGAATAGTGAGTGTAGTAGTAACAGTGAGTGTAGTAGAATAGTGAGAGTAGTGAGTGTTATAGAATAGTGAGTGTAGTAGAATAGTGAGTGTAGTAGAATAGTGAGTGTAGTAGAACAGTGAGAGTAGTGAGTGTTATAGAATAGTGAGTGTAGTAGAATAGTGAGAGTAGTAGAATAGTAGAATAGTGAGTGTAGTAGAATAGTGAGTGTTATAGAATAGTAGAATAGTGAGAGTAGTAGAATAGTAGAATAGTGAGTGTAGTAGAATAGTGAGAGTAGTAGAATAGTAGAATAGTGAGTGTAGTAGAATAGTGAGTGTAGTAGAATAGTGAGAGTAGTAGAATAGTAGAATAGTGAGTGTAGTAGAATAGTGAGTGTAGTAGAATAGTGAGAGTAGTAGAATAGTAGAATAGTGAGTGTAGTAGAATAGTGAGTGTAGTAGAATAGTGAGAGTAGTAGAATAGTAGAATAGTGAGTGTAGTAGAATAGTGAGTGTAATAGAATAGTGAGAGTAGTAGAATAGTAGAATAGTGAGTGTAGTAGAATAGTGAGTGTAGTAGAATAGTAGAATAGTGAGAGTAGTAGAATAGTGAGTGTTCTACTACTCTCTATAACTCTCACTATTCTACTACACTCACTATTCTACTACACTCACTATTCCACTACACTCACTATTCTACTACACTCACTATTCTATAACACTCACTATTCTACTATTCTACTACTCTCACTATTCTACTACACTCACTATTCTACTATTCCACTACTCTCACTATTCTACTACACTCACTATTCTACTACACTCACTACTCTCACTATTCTACTACACTCACTGTTCTACTAAACTCACTATTCTACTACTCTCACTATTCTACTACTCTCACTATTCTACTAGTAGAATAGTAGAATAGTGAGTGTAGTAGAATAGTAGAATAGTGAGTGTAGTAGAATAGTGAGTGTAGTAGAATAGTAGAATAGTGAGTGTAGTAGAATAGTGAGTGTAGTAGAATAGTAGAATAGTGAGTGTAGTAGAATAGTGAGAGTAGTAGAATAGTAGAATAGTGAGAGTAGTAGAATAGTGAGTGTTATAGAATAGTAGAATAGTGAGAGTAGTAGAATAGTGAGTGTAGTAGAATAGTGAGAGTAGTAGAATAGTAGAATAGTGAGTGTAGTAGAATAGTGAGAGTAGTAGAATAGTAGAATAGTGAGTGTAGTAGAATAGTGAGAGTAGTAGAATAGTAGAATAGTGAGAGTAGTAGAATAGTGAGAGTAGAATAGTAGTCTACTACATGAACGTTCGTGAACACTTTTTTTATACTATTCTATAACACTATTCTATAATAGTGAGTGTAGTAGAATAGTGAGTAGTAGAATAGTGAGAGTAGTAGAATAGTGAGTGTAGTAGAATAGTGAGTAGTAGAATAGTGAGTGTAGTAGAATAGTGAGAGTAGTAGAATAGTGAGTAGTAGAATAGTGAGTGTAGTGAGAGTAGTAGAATAGTGAGAGTAGTAGAATAGTAGAATAGTGAGAGTAGTAGAATAGTGAGAGTAGTAGAATAGTGAGTAGTAGAATAGTGAGAGAAGTAGAATAGTGAGTGTAGTAGAATAGTGAGAGTAGTAGAATAGTGAGAGAAGTAGAATAGTGAGTGTAGTAGAATAGTGAGTAGTAGAATAGTGAGTGTAGTAGAATAGTGAGTGTAGTAGAATAGTGAGTAGTAGAATAGTGAGAGAAGTAGAATAGTGAGTGTAGTAGAATAGTGAGTAGTAGAATAGTGAGTGTAGTAGAATAGTGAGTGTAGTAGAATAGTGAGTGTAGTAGAATAGTGAGTGTAGTAGAATAGTGAGAGTAGTAGAATAGTGAGTAGTAGAATAGTGAGAGAAGTAGAATAGTGAGTGTAGTAGAATAGTGAGAGTAGTAGAATAGTGAGTAGTAGAATAGTGAGAGAAGTAGAATAGTGAGTGTAGTAGAATAGTGAGTAGTAGAATAGTGAGAGAAGTAGAATAGTGAGTGTAGTAGAATAGTGAGTAGTAGAATAGTGAGTGTAGTAGAATAGTGAGTGTAGTAGAATAGTGAGTGTAGTAGAATAGTGAGTGTAGTAGAATAGTGAGTAGTAGAATAGTGAGTAGTAGAATAGTGAGAGAAGTAGAATAGTGAGTGTAGTAGAATAGTGAGTAGTAGAATAGTGAGTGTAGTAGAATAGTGAGTGTAGTAGAATAGTGAGTGTAGTAGAATAGTGAGTGTAGTGAGAGTAGTAGAATAGTGAGAGTAGTAGAATAGTAGAATAGTGAGAGTAGTAGAATAGTGAGTGTAGTAGAATAGTGAGTGTAGTAGAATAGTGAGTGTAGTGAGTGTAGTAGAATAGTGAGAGTAGTAGAATAGTAGAATAGTGAGTGTAGTAGAATAGTAGAATAGTGAGTAGTAGAATAGTAGAATAGTGAGTAGTAGAATAGTGAGTGTAGTAGAATAGTGAGAGTAGTAGAGTAGTAGAATAGTGAGAGTAGTAGAATAGTAGAATAGTGAGTAGTAGAATAGTGAGTGTAGTAGAATAGTGAGTAGTAGAATAGTGAGAGTAGTAGAATAGTGAGAGTAGTAGAGTAGTAGAATAGTGAGAGTAGTAGAATAGTAGAATAGTGAGTAGTAGAATAGTGAGTGTAGTAGAATAGTGAGTGTAGTAGAATAGTGAGTGTAGTAGAATAGTGAGAGTAGTAGAATAGTGAGTAGTAGAATAGTGAGAGAAGTAGAATAGTGAGTGTAGTAGAATAGTGAGTAGTAGAATAGTGAGTGTAGTAGAATAGTGAGTGTAGTAGAATAGTGAGTGTAGTAGAATAGTGAGTGTAGTGAGTGTAGTAGAATAGTGAGAGTAGTAGAATAGTAGAATAGTGAGAGTAGTAGAATAGTAGAATAGTGAGAGTAGTAGAATAGTGAGTGTAGTAGAATAGTGAGTAGTAGAATAGTGAGAGAAGTAGAATAGTGAGTAGTAGAATAGTGAGAGTAGTAGAATAGTGAGTAGTAGAATAGTGAGTGTAGTAGAATAGTGAGTGTAGTAGAATAGTAGAATAGTGAGAGTAGTAGAATAGTGAGAGAAGTAGAATAGTGAGTGTAGTAGAATAGTGAGTAGTAGAATAGTGAGTGTAGTAGAATAGTAGAATAGTGAGAGTAGTAGAATAGTGAGAGAAGTAGAATAGTGAGTGTAGTAGAATAGTGAGTAGTAGAATAGTGAGTGTAGTAGAATAGTGAGTGTAGTAGAATAGTGAGTGTAGTAGAATAGTGAGTAGTAGAATAGTGAGTAGTAGAATAGTGAGTGTAAGCTACGAGTGATTTGAAAGGTGAGACTATTTTAAAGTACGGTCACGTGTTTCAATCTGGCGAAACATTTCGCTCAAGTTGGTCATATGTAAATCCGCCATTCTCCGACAGAGCTGATTGGTTTGAAAGTGACTTGAAAGCAACTCTACTCTACTAACATGGCAAATTCTAATAACATTTTGTTAATGTGATTGTACGTTTATGAGTGTATACTGTGCAAAACTCAGAATAAATAGCTATAAAGCATAAAGAAATAAAAATTAAAACGTAACAACGAGGCTCATGCACAGCAAACCCAGGGAACGTTCTCTCAAAGTTATGAACAAACGTTCTTCCAGTAACGGTAATAGAACGTTTGTTCAATGTTATCTGGTCTTTAATAATGTTCTCAACACATTAGCACAAAAACATTATTTATGCATCATTCATTCATCATACTTCTTGTTTCAGAACGTTCAAAAGTAACGTTACCATAACATTTGAAGAACGATACATTGGAATGTTCCCATAATGTTCACATTACCAAGAAAAAAACGTTTAAAACTATATATTTTTTACACAGGACATTTTGAACATTCATAAATGCAATTTTCATAACTTAAAGCAAAACGTTCTGAGAAGATATGTTTGTGAGCTGCGGTCATGTCTAACTTTGATAAAAGGTTTTGATCCACTTCAAATGTTGACGACTGGATGAACTAGCGGCGTTGGTCAGAGGAAAATACGAGCTCATCGTCAGGAAGACGAAACGTTCCTCAGATCCAAGAGTTTCCCACAATCCCGTTCTCATGCCTTCGGCTGCGGTGGGTCTCCTCACGGGTCGGCCAGAACCAGCACCAGAACCAACAGCACTACTAATGTGTGCTGGAGTCCAGGAAAAACACACGAGTGTCCAAGCGCTTCTGTTTCAGTCTGACCCAGTTCCTGATCCAACACCAGCTCTGCTCACAACAGCTGATCTCAGCCCTGCTGTCACTCTGACCCTACACTAGCTGACATATCAGCCTTTCATATTCCACTGGATTTCAAGTCAACGTTTATTTTATTTTAAAGCAGCAAAGATGATTTTAGTTGCAGTAACGTGGCGGTCAAACAGTGACTGAATGTTTTATTTTAATTTCAATGAAAGGAATATATTTTAGTTTGATAATGATTGTTATTTAATATTTTGTATTTTTATGGTACTACATTATATTTACACTGTATTTATAATCCATTTATTCACTTTTTGAGCATAGACCTGAAAATTTAATTTCCAACTTAAACTGTTGTAAATATTGAATGCTTTAGAGCGACAGACTGAAGTTTGATCTCTTTTCTTTTATTATTGAAGATTATTGTTGAAGTGAAAAAAGTTTTAAAAATTGAACAAGGAAAAGTTACAGAATTTTACATTTATTGTTATGAAAAATGCACAAAATACTATTTAAAAATTTTATATGAAATCAATATTTTCAAAAACACATTTTACTCTAAAACTGTGAGAAAATCAAAGCCTTAAATCTAAACAAATTGTGCTCCAAATTTGAGCTTGAAATCTCAACAAATGATCTTTCAGTGAGATGTTGTTCGGCTGCAGTTCCAAACGCTTCCACTAGAGGAAACTCGTCTCTCATTCATTTACAATGCGCTCATTTCTGACCGTGAGAAACACAAGTGTGACTATTGTTTTCAGGACCATTTAACCTGTTCGAAACATGTCCATGATTTTTTTTTTGTTCACATACTAAGTGCCAAAACCTTTACCAAGTTTCGTACCATTCTGATGAAGTAAAAACATTTTTCTTTTTAAATTAGTAAAAATTTTCGGTCAAAAATTACCAAAGAGCAATTGCGAGTTATAAAGTCCAATTCTAAGGAAAAAAAGCCAGGCTTTTTTTCCAGAATTGCCTGTTTACAATTCTGTTTATATTGCGAGATATAAACATGCAATTCTGATAACACGCAATTCGACTTTAGATCTCACAATTCTGAGATAAAAAGTCACAATTACCTTTTTCATTTTTTATTCTGTGGTGGAAACAAGCTTTCATAGATGAATGCCACAATACGCAAGAAGATCTGTCGCTACTTCCACTTGTCTTGAGTTTAAAATGGAAAATACAGAATTTGGGTAAAAATAAATAAACAAAATAAGCACCTATATATTGAGTCCCAGTCCACTTTGACCCCAGAGATGGAGAATCAGACACACACGCGCTCCGCTCTAAAATTAGTTTTCACTGCCTATAACAGCAGATTTACTGGCTGCTTTAATTTGCAGTCTGCAGGCCGTCACACAACACAACAGGACTGGACGAACACACACACTCACGTGAACACACACATGCTTTCAATCAGGCAGTGCTGTGTCGGTTTACCGCTTCATTCCTCTCCGCGCGCCTGAAGCTCATTCCTGCTTTATCCGGGAGCTGTTCGCATTCACATGTGTCAGGGTGTGTTCCACTAAACACAAACTACACAACAACAACCACACACAACCAGAGAGAATGATCTTCTGCATCACTCACTCACATCATGTCCCGACAGAAGCCAAGCTGTATTTCTATAATGCTTTATTCAACACAGCAAACAAAAATACGTTATTTCTGAATGTTCTCTGAACGTTCAAAACGGCCCGTTTTTTTGTTTTTAAGTGAACCATCCAACATTATGAGAACGTTACTTCTCAATGTTCTCTGAACGTTCTGAAACAAAGAGTAACATTTAATAAATGTCCAACTTAAACATTTCAGAAGAAAACATTCCATGAATGAATGATGTATAAATAATGTTTTTGTGCAAATGTTTTAAGACCAGATAACTTTGAATGAACGTTCTTTTACCAGATGAACGTTTGGCATTCACAGTAATAAACAGGAAAATAACAAATTCCAAATTCAATTTCAGCTCTACACAAGACAAGACTGTCATTATTCAGATCAGTTCAGGTTTTGTTCTCATCTGATTCAGTCAAATCGATAATATAACTGAATATTAAGTATATAAATAGTGGAATAAAAAAAATATTCACACAATGAAAGTCAGTGTGTTCTAAAACAACTTTGGACCCCATTGACTTTCATTATACGGACCAAAAAAACTTTTTCAAAATATCTTCTACAAAATCTTATCTACTTATCTTATCTACAAAAACAAGCAAGTCGTACAGGTTTGAAACGACACGAGGGAGAGTAAATGACCGAGTTGTTCTGCATGTGCACTAGATACTCCCTAGAAGAGACTCAAACTGATACGCAATCTTATACGCGTATAATAAGTCTAATAGTATATAATGTGCAAGTCTTTCAGTCTTACTACTTCAAAATGTCACATTTAATTCAATGTGTTACTTGATGTTTCTTTGAGATTATTTGTGAAATTTACAAGCAATTTCTGAGTGCAAGTAAATCCTGCAACAGAATGTTTTCAACAGCGTCATTCATGCTGCGGTGAAACCAAATAAAATAACTATAAAAACTGGTGGTTTTGCAATACCAATACATAGATATAATAAAATGAAAAACAACTGGGAAAAAGGTCAAACAAGCAACTTTGCAATTTTCAGACCACTTGAGACAGACTGACCCTATTTTATTTTATTTTATTACGTACGGCTCCTAGTTTTTTGTGTTTTACAGGAAGAAGTAAGGTTCTGTCAGAGGTGACGCTCGTACACAATCACGGCTCTCTGAGAGAAAACTGCAAACAAAAGCACGATCAGTGATTCATTTGCAAACGGTGTGAAGCCAAAAACTGCAGCTGGCAAATCAATCTCTGTGCAAGAGAATTATTCATATCACAAGGAGAAAATATGGAGAGGAAATAGATCAAATATTTTATTTCAGCATCCTCCCTGTTTCAGATTAGGCTGATTTACAGAGAGAGAGAGAGAGAGAGACGCTCTGATGGAGAATCTGCAGATCAACGACTCATAAATCACACAGAATCAGCCACATCACCAACCAAACCCTCCGGCTCATTCCAGAGGCGATAAATGAGCAGACCCTGAAACGGGTTTACTCCTCATTTATCCTCTAAACTACACTCAAATAAACCTCGGCTCACTAAAAACACTCTCAATAATGTTAAATATTATATTATTTCAAATAATGCTTCTGCTGTGGAGGAGACTCATATTTACACTTTACAGATGCATTATAAATGAGAAATATTGAGATGATCATCAAAAACATTCACATGATCATCAAAACTAGGGATGTACGATATATATCGGTCATCATATCGGTACCGGCCGATTTATGTTCATTATTAACGTTATCGTTATCGGCCTGATAAGAAAGTTTGTCCGATATATTAAAGCTGATAAATAATGTATTAGCCTATTTCCTTCAGCTGAGACTCTTCAGATGCACACCGTTCAACATGATGGTTTTGAATTAC
The DNA here is from genome assembly GCF_949319135.1 of Squalius cephalus. NCBI lineage: Eukaryota > Metazoa > Chordata > Actinopteri > Cypriniformes > Leuciscidae > Squalius > Squalius cephalus. The sequence goes on from NC_137145.1 coordinate 548,108, forward strand.
TTGAAATATGATTGGAATCACTTCATAAAAGCAAAATACAGTTCAGTGTGCAGCGCAAGTCTGTCATATCGGCTACAGAACATTATAATGAGAACGTCATAATTGTGTGTTTGGGACGTGGCTTTTAATGGTGAGACTTTTGTTTTTGTAATCAGGCTCTCAACAATTATATAAAAATGTGGATTTTGATTTATCGGCCAATATATCGGTTATCAGCTTTGGTTATCGTATCGGCCAAAATGTTCATATCGGTGCATCCCTAATGAGAACTGATCAGTCGTCGCACTCGACCTCGAAAAATAATACTTCTATTCAGCAAAAACACATTAAAATGATCAAAAGTGACAGTAAAGACATTTATAATGTTAAAAAAAATGCTGTTCTTTTGATCTTTCTATTCATCAAACCCAGCTGACAGGGAACGTTCTGGCAACAAACAAACGTTCTTCCAGTAACATTAATAGAACATTTGTTCAAAGTTATCTGGTCTTCAATAATGTTCTCAAAACACTACTTGTACATCATTCATGGAGCATTTTATTTCTGAAACATTTCAGTTGGACGTTCTTCTGATGTTTTTTAGATGTTACTTGTTTCAGGTCGTTCAGAGAACATTCAAAAGTAACGTTCCACAATGTTTGAAGAATGATACAATGTAACGTTCCCTTAAAGGGCACCTACTATGCAAAATTCACTTTTACATGGTGTTTGAACATAAATGTGCATCGGCAGTGTGTGTACACAACCACCATATGATGATAAAAATCTACATACTCCGTTTATTAAAGTGTAAATTGCAGGTTAACCACCACAACCAATTAATGTCTAAATTAAAGTGCTCAGTATGTATATAAGTAAATATTTCTGTCTTAAAATGCGTTAAAATAACATTTATTGGGGTTTCTTCAAAGGTAGCATGTTTTTTACCGTAACTGGGTGATGACGCCATAAGAGGGAGTGGCAACCCATACTCTGCTAGATTCCCACTGTTTGTGGCTCGACTATGGAGAACGACTGGGAGACTGATAACATTAGGAAACAAGCCAAAGTCTGTTCAAAATCTTGCCATCATGTAGAATAGCAAGGAGGAACAACGACTGAAGACATTATTTACTTATGGTGTCAGTAGTCCTAATCAGAGCCGTAGAGAGGGTTAGGGCGCTGTGCCAGTCATGTGCCGCCCACGACTGCTGACGGACTCTGCCTATTAGCATAGACCCGCCCGCAACTGCTGACGGACTCTGCCTATTAGCATAGACCCGCCCGCAACTGCTGACGGACTCCACCCTATTAGCAAAGACCCGCCCATGACTGCTGACGGACTCTGCCTATTTGCATAGATCCCGCCCACGACTGCTAACGGACTCCACCCTATTAGCATAGACCCACCCACGACTGCTGACGGACTCCACCCTATTTGCATAGATCCCGCCCACGACTGCTAACGGACTCCACCCTATTAGCATAGACCCACCCACGACTGCTGACGGACTCCACCCTATTTGCATAGATCCCGCCCACGACTGCTGACGGACTCCACCCTATTAGCATAGACCCACCCACGACTGCTGACGGACTCCACCCTATTTGCATAGATCCCGCCCACGACTGCTAACGGACTCCACCCTATTAGCATAGTAGACCCACCCACGACTGCTGACGGACTCTGCCTATTAGCATAGACCCGCCCACGACTGCTAACGGACTCCACCCTATTAGCATAGACCCACCCACGACTGCTGACAGACTCCACCCTATTTGCATAGATCCCGCCCACGACTGCTAACGGACTCCACCCTATTAGCATAGACCCACCCACGACTGCTGACGGACTCTGCCTATTAGCATAAACCCGCCCGCAACTGCTGACGGACTCCACCCTATTAGCATAGA
>NC_137145.1:555000-592500 GCF_949319135.1 Squalius cephalus
AGAGAGAGAGAGAGAGAGAGAGAGACCTCACTGTAAAAAAACAAATCTGTTAAATTTACTGTAAAAATACAGTAGGCAGCAACATCTGAAGTTTTACAAACATAACTTACATTTACAGTAAAACATTTCATAAACTGAATTATAACTAAATTTACAAACATATCAGAGTCATGATTAAAGTACTAATATCTGTTTGGTAACAGATTAATCCACCAATCACAGTGATGATGAGAGTCACATGAACAATCTCAACTCATCACACGCAGATTTACATAGAGAAAGTTAATAACAACATGATGATACTGCACAGTTTGATTTAGACACACACACACACTAAACACCATCATGGTAACACTCATGACATTTAAAAAATGCAAATAAACATTAATTTAACAACATTAAATGTAACATAAAACCCTAATGTACATCACTGATCAGAAAAAAATATGAAGAAACAGTTATTTCAACAAAAAGACATCAGATGTGACGTGTCACGCAGGGAATTGTGGGAATGTCAATTTACGTTTTTTCACTGTAAATTCTACAATGACTTGTTCTTTTTCACTTCCATAAACTGTAAATTTACATTAAATGTCCGGTCAGATCTACCACAGTTTTTCTATAGTACGGAAACTTTCTTTTAAGCGATTAACATGTTTCCACCGCAGCATTTTTACAGTATTTTACCTTTAAATCACGATCATTGTTTACAGTGCTCGCTCTCGTGAACCTGAGCTCTCCCGCGCTCACACTGAGAACGCTCACACTAATGTCTTTATTTCGGGTTTGTAGCGACAGTGACCTTCTTGTCATTTAGAAGTGTTGTGGGATTAGAGATCCACACAGGACGCCTCCAGTCCTGTGCTGTATTATCCCTTTATTTATCACAGTTCCGATGCCAAAACACATTATAATCCACAAGTTTGCATGTCCACATCCGATCCTGACACGGTCACGTGGTTTGCTTCCCTGATTAGTTCCACCTGACTTCACTTCTCTCTGGCTCTATTAACCCCACACTCCCCCCAGTGTCCAACAGTGGAACTGCAACACATCACACAGAGAGCATCACGGCTCTCACAGGGCTATTAAAATAAACTCTCACACCAGATCAAACACACACACTTCATATTAGCAGAGTTTTGTCTGACCAACGACACACTGTTGGGCGTCATGAAGAGCACTCTCATCTTCAGTGAGCTTTAGCGTAATACTACCGAAAAATAGTTCAAATTGTAGAAACTTCTTTAGATTGTTCACATGCACAGACATATAGCAGACACACACACACACACACACACACAGACACACACACATGCTGTTGAAACATTATTATTTTTATTTTTCACCAAACGAGTCAGTGCAACATATGCAGAAATATTTACATCATTCTGAATGGCAGTGTTTTGAAATGTCAAACAGGACGTTAAGTCAGATTGTGTGTGTTGTGCAGAAAACCATTCAGTGTGTTTAAGAAGAGCCATTCTGAACTGCACAATATGTGTGTAAAGCAGAAAATGTGTTCAGACTTTTGGAGACTTGAAGAGGTTTTGCTCTGTGTGTGTCAGATAATAACTGTGCTGTGTGTGTCAGATAATAACTGTGCTGTGTGTGTGAGTTAATAACTGTGCTGTGTGTGAGTTAATAACTGTGCTGTGTGAGTCAGATAATAACTGTGCTGTGTGTGTGAGTTAATATCTGTGCTGTGTGTGAGTTAATAACTGTGCTGTGTGTGTCAGATAATAACTGTGCTGTGTGTGTCAGATAATAACTGTGCTGTGTATGTGAGTTAATAACTGTGCTGTGTGTGTGAGTTAATAACTGTGCTGTGTGTGTGAGTTAATAACTGTGCTGTGTGTGAGTTAATATCTGTGCTGTGTGTGAGTTAATAACTGTGCTGTGTATGTGAGTTAATAACTGTGCTGTGTGTGTGAGTTAATATCTGTGCTGTGTGTGAGTTAATAACTGTGCTGTGTGTGAGTTAATAACTGTGCTGTGTGTGAGTTAATAACTGTGCTGTGTGTGTCAGATAATAACTGTGCTGTGTGTGTGAGTTAATAACTGCTGTGTGTGTCAGATAATAACTGTGCTGTGTGTGTGAGTTAATAACTGTGCTGTGTGTGTGAGTTAATAACTGTGCTGTGTGTGTGAGTTAATAACTGTGCTGTGTGTGAGTGTTAATAACTGTGCTGTGTGTGTCAGATAATAACTGTGCTGTGTGTGTGAGTTAATATCTGTGCTGTGTGTGAGTTAATAACTGTGCTGTGTGTGAGTTAATAACTGTGCTGTGTGTGTGAGTTAATAACTGTGCTGTGTGTGTGTGTCAGATAATAACTGTGCTGTGTGTGTGAGTTAATAACTGTGCTGTGTGTGTGTGTCAGATAATAACTGTGCTGTGTGTGTCAGATAATAACTGTGCTGTGTGTGTGAGTTAATATCTGTGTGTGTGTGTGTCAGATAATAACTGTGCTGTGTGTGTCAGATAATAACTGTGCTGTGTATGTGAGTTAATAACTGTGCTGTGTGTGTGAGTTAATAACTGTGCTGTGTGTGTGAGTTAATATCTGTGCTGTGTGTGAGTTAATAACTGTGCTGTGTGTGAGTTAATAACTGTGCTGTGTGTGTGTGTCAGATAATAACTGTGCTGTGTGTGTGAGTTAATAACTGTGCTGTGTGTGTGTGTCAGATAATAACTGTGCTGTGTGTGAGTTAGTAACTGTGCTGTGTGTGTGAGTTAATAACTGTGCTGTGTGTGTGAGTTAATAACTGTGCTGTGTGTGTCAGATAATAACTGTGCTGTGTGTGTGAGTTAATAACTGTGCTGTGTGTGTGAGTTAATAACTGTGCTGTGTGTGTGAGTTAATAACTGTGCTGTGTGTGAGTGTTAATAACTGTGCTGTGTGTGTCAGATAATAACTGTGCTGTGTGTGTGAGTTAATATCTGTGCTGTGTGTGAGTTAATAACTGTGCTGTGTGTGTCAGATAATAACTGTGCTGTGTGTGTGAGTTAATATCTGTGCTGTGTGTGAGTTAATAACTGTGCTGTGTGTGTCAGATAATAACTGTGCTGTGTGTGTGAGTTAATAACTGTGCTGTGTGTGTGAGTTAATACCTGTGCTGTGTGTGAGTGTTAATAACTGTGCTGTGTGTGTCAGATAATAACTGTGCTGTGTGTGTGTTAATAACTGTGCTGTGTGTGTGAGTTAATACCTGTGCTGTGTGTGTGTGTGTGTGTGTGTGAGTTAATAACTGTGCTGTGTGTGTGTTAATAACTGTGCTGTGTGTGAGTGTTAATAACTGTGCTGTGTGTGTCAGATAATAACTGTGCTGTGTGTGAGTTAATAACTGTGCTGTGTGTGTGAGTTAATAATTGTGCTGTGTGTGAGTGTTAATAACTGTGCTGTGTGTGTGTCAGATAATAACTGTGCTGTGTGTGTGAGTTAATAACTGTGCTGTGTATGTGTCAGATAATAACTGTGCTGTGTGTGTGAGTTAATAACTGTGCTGTGTGTGTGTCAGATAATAACTGTGCTGTGTGTGTGAGTTAATAACTGTGCTGTGTGTGTGAGTTAATAACTGTGCTGTGTATGTGAGTTAATAACTGTGCTGTGTGTGAGTTAATAACTGTGCTGTGTGTGTGAGTTAATAACTGTGCTGTGTGTGAGTTAATAACTGTGCTGTGTGTGTCAGATAATAACTGTGCTGTGTGTGTCAGATAATAACTGTGCTGTGTGTGTCAGATAATAACTGTGCTGTGTGTGTCAGATAATAACTGTGCTGTGTGTGTCAGATAATAACTGTGCTGTGTGTGTCAGATAATAACTGTGCTGTGTGTGTCAGATAATAACTGTGCTGTATGTGAGTTAATAACTGTGCTGTGTGTGAGTTAATAACTGTGCTGTGTGTGAGTTAGTAACTGTGCTGTGTGTGTGAGTTAGTAACTGTGCTGTGTGTGAGTGTTAATAACTGTGCTGTGTGTGTGTGAGTTAATAACTGTGCTGTGTGTGAGTTAGTAACTGTGCTGTGTGTGTCAGATAATAACTGTGCTGTGTGTGTGAGTGTTAATAACTGTGCTGTGTGTGAGTTAATAACTGTGCTGTGTGTGTGAGTTAATAACTGTGCTGTGTGTGAGTTAATAACTGTGCTGTGTGTGAGTGTTAATAACTGTGCTGTGTGTGTGAGTTAATAACTGTGCTGTGTGTGAGTGTTAATAACTGTGCTGTGTGTGTGAGTTAATAACTGTGCTGCGTGTGAGTGTTAATAACTGTGCTGTGTGTGTGAGTTAATAACTGTGCTGTGTGTGAGTTAATAACTGTGCTGTGTGTGAGTGTTAATAACTGTGCTGTGTGTGTGAGTTAATAACTGTGCTGTGTGTGAGTTAATAACTGTGCTGTGTGTGTGAGTTAGTAACTGTGCTGTGTGTGAGTTAATAACTGTGCTGTGTGTGTGAGTTAGTAACTGTGCTGTGTGTGAGTTAATAACTGTGCTGTGTGTGTGAGTTAATAACTGTGCTGTGTGTGTGAGTTAGTAACTGTGCTGTGTGTGTCAGATAATAACTGTGCTGTGTGTGTCAGATAATAACTGTGCTGTGTGTGTGAGTTAATAACTGTGCTGTGTGTGTGAGTTAGTAACTGTGCTGTGTGTGTGAGTTAGTAACTGTGCTGTGTGTGAGTTAGTAACTGTGCTGTGTGTGAGTGTTAATAACTGTGCTGTGTATGTGAGTTAATAACTGTGCTGTGTGTGTGAGTTAGTAACTGTGCTGTGTGTGAGTTAGTAACTGTGCTGTGTGTGAGTGTTAATAACTGTGCTGTGTGTGTCAGATAATAACTGTGCTGTGTGTGTCAGATAATAACTGTGCTGTGTGTGAGTTAATAACTGTGCTGTGTGTGTGAGTTAATAACTGTGCTGTGTGTGTGAGTTAGTAACTGTGCTGTGTGTGAGTGTTAATAACTGTGCTGTGTGTGTGTGAGTTAATAACTGTGCTGTGTGTGTCAAATAATAACTGTGCTGTGTGTGTGAGTTAGTAACTGTGCTGTGTGTGAGTGTTAATAACTGTGCTGTGTGTGTGTGAGTTAATAACTGTGCTGTGTGTGAGAGTTAATAACTGTGCTGTGTGTGAGAGTTAGTAACTGTGCTGTGTGTGAGTTAATAACTGTGCTGTGTGTGTGAGTTAATAACTGTGCTGTGTGTGTGAGTTAATATCTGTGCTGTGTGTGAGTTAATAACTGTGCTGTGTGTGAGTTAATAACTGTGCTGTGTGTGTGAGTTAATAACTGTGCTGTGTGTGTGAGTTAATAACTGTGCTGTGTGTGTGAGTTAGTAACTGTGCTGTGTGTGTGAGTTAGTAACTGTGCTGTGTGTGAGTTAGTAACTGTGCTGTGTGTGAGTGTTAATAACTGTGCTGTGTGTGTGAGTTAGTAACTGTGCTGTGTGTGAGTTAATAACTGTGCTGTGTGTGAGAGTTAGTAACTGTGCTGTGTGTGAGTTAATAACTGTGCTGTGTGTGTGAGTTAATAACTGTGCTGTGTGTGTGAGTTAATAACTGTGCTGTGTGTGCGAGTTAGTAACTGTGCTGTGTGTGAGTGTTAATAACTGTGCTGTGTGTGTGTGAGTTAATAACTGTGCTGTGTGTGTCAAATAATAACTGTGCTGTGTGTGTGAGTTAGTAACTGTGCTGTGTGTGTGAGTTAATAACTGTGCTGTGTGTGAGTTAGTAACTGTGCTGTGTGTGTGAGTTAGTAACTGTGCTGTGTGTGAGTTAGTAACTGTGCTGTGTGTGAGTGTTAATAACTGTGCTGTGTATGTGAGTTAATAACTGTGCTGTGTGTGTGAGTTAGTAACTGTGCTGTGTGTGAGTGTTAATAACTGTGCTGTGTGTGTGTGAGTTAATAACTGTGCTGTGTGTGTGTGAGTTAATAACTGTGCTGTGTGTGTGTGAGTTAATAACTGTGCTGTGTGTGTGAGTTAGTAACTGTGCTGTGTGTGTGAGTTAGTAACTGTGCTGTGTGTGAGTGTTAATAACTGTGCTGTGTGTGTGTGAGTTAATAACTGTGCTGTGTGTGAGTTAATAACTGTGCTGTGTGTGAGTTAATAACTGTGCTGTGTGTGTGAGTTAGTAACTGTGCTGTGTGTGAGTGTTAATAACTGTGCTGTGTGTGTGTGAGTTAATATCTGTGCTGTGTGTGAGTTAATAACTGTGCTGTGTGTGAGTTAATAACTGTGCTGTGTGTGAGTTAATAACTGTGCTGTGTGTGTGAGTTAGTAACTGTGCTGTGTGTGTGAGTTAATAACTGTGCTGTGTGTGTGAGTTAGTAACTGTGCTGTGTGTGAGTGTTAATAACTGTGCTGTGTGTGTGTGAGTTAATAACTGTGCTGTGTGTGTGTGAGTTAATAACTGTGCTGTGTGTGTGTGAGTTAATAACTGTGCTGTGTGTGTGAGTTAGTAACTGTGCTGTGTGTGTGAGTTAGTAACTGTGCTGTGTGTGAGTGTTAATAACTGTGCTGTGTGTGTGAGTTAGTAACTGTGCTGTGTGTGAGTGTTAATAACTGTGCTGTGTGTGTGTGAGTTAATAACTGTGCTGTGTGTGTGTGTGAGTTAATAACTGTGCTGTGTGTGTGTGAGTTAATAACTGTGCTGTGTGTGAGTGTTAGTAACTGTGCTGTGTGTGTGAGTTAATAACTGTGCTGTGTGTGTGAGTTAGTAACTGTGCTGTGTGTGAGTGTTAATAACTGTGCTGTGTGTGAGTTAATAACTGTGCTGTGTGTGTGAGTTAATAACTGTGCTGTGTGTGTGTGAGTTAATAACTGTGCTGTGTGTGAGTTAATAACTGTGCTGTGTGTGTGAGTTAGTAACTGTGCTGTGTGTGAGTGTTAATAACTGTGCTGTGTGTGAGTTAATAACTGTGCTGTGTGTGTGAGTTAATAACTGTGCTGTGTGTGTGTGAGTTAGTAACTGTGCTGTGTGTGAGTGTTAATAACTGTGCTGTGTGTGAGTTAATAACTGTGCTGTGTGTGAGTTAATAACTGTGCTGTGTGTGTGAGTTAATAACTGTGCTGTGTGTGAGTGTTAATAACTGTGCTGTGTGTGTGTGAGTTAATAACTGTGCTGTGTGTGAGTGTTAATAACTGTGCTGTGTGTGTGTGAGTTAATAACTGTGCTGTGTGTGAGTGTTAATAACTGTGCTGTGTGTGTCAGTTTAGTGTTAGCAACTGGAGAAAAACTGGAAAATATGTAAACTCATGATTATTCTCAATATATATGCTGCCACTTGGAAATATTATAAGGAAACATGGAATTAGTTTCCATTGTTATGCTGATGACACTCAAATCTATATTTCTTTTATCCAAAATTATCCAAATTGACAGAGTTTGTTAAAGATATAAAAGACTGGATGACGCGTAATTTTCTTTTATTAAATCCAGACAAGACAGAGGTACTACTTATCGGTTCAAAAAACCACCCACAAAACCTCTCACAATACAACTTTAACATAGTAGGATGTCCTGCTACTTTATCCTCTACAGTAAAAGACCTGGGTGTTATACTAGACTGCAACCTGTCTTTTGAAAATCATATTTCATGTTACAAAAACAGCCTTTTTCCACCTTAGAAACATTGCTAAGCTACGTAATATGCTATCAGTTTCTGATGCAGAAAAGTTAGTTCATGCGTTCATGACCTCGAGACTAGATTACTGTAATGCTTTATTGGCTGGTTGTCCTGCATCCTCAATAAACAAGCTACAGTTAGTCCAAAATGCCGCCGCTAGAGTTCTTACTAGATCAAGAAAATATGATCATATAACACCGATTTTATCATCACTGCATTGGTTACCTATAAAGTCCCGTATTAATTACAAGGTATTGCTACTGACTTATAAAGCCCTAAACGCCTTAGCTCCAGTCTATTTAACGGATCTTCTATCGCCCTATAATCCATCGCGCTCTTTAAGATCACTAAATTCAAGGCTTTTGGTCAAACCTAGGATATCCAGATCCACCAAAGGAGGGAGAGCATTTTCACATTTAGCTCCAAAACTCTGGAATAGCCTTCCTGATACTGTTCGTTGCTCAGACTCGCTCTCCCAGTTTAAAACTAGATTAAAGACGCATCTTTTCGGCCAGGCATTCATATAAATCCGGCCTCTAGTTCATAAACGCCAGAGGAGAACTGGCCCCCGACTGAGCCCGGGTTCTCCCAAGGCTTTTTTTTTTCTCCATTAGGTCACCTGATGGAGTTTTTCGGTTCCTTGCCACTGTTGCCTTTGGCTTGCTCAGTTGGGGATATTTTGGGGATATTTAATTTTATTTTATCAATCAATAAATTCCACTAGAAACAAACCTTGTTGTATTATTTTAATTTAATACTGTGAAGCTGCTTTGATACAATCTGTATTGTGAAAAGCGCTATACAAATATACTTGACTTGACTTGACATGATGAGCTGGTCTCTTCTGTCGTCTATTTTCGTAAATTAATGAACATTAATGATGTGCATCAATAAATAATGTAGGCCTGCAATAACGACAGCAATATTCCGTAAAAAAACTAGGAAGTGTAAATTTTGATTTGATAAGAGTGATGTGAAGTGAAGATGATGGTGTTCTCCAGCAGGAGGCGCTATAGACACACAGCTGAACCTCTGATGATCATAATCACTGAGATGATGCGCAGTCTCTCAGAACCAACACAAACCCAGAGCTCAGGCGTGTGCGGGTGTTCGGAACACAACACGCTCGGAGCGGGACTGTGTGTTTACAGTCTGTTTGTTTCAATCCGTCCTTGACCTCTTCAGGCGTTATGAATATGAATATGAGCACCAAACGAACATGCGGTGTCCATGGAAACATGCTCACTCACAGCGCTGTCTGGGTGCGAGGGAGAGAAGAGGTTACGCGCGCGCGCGAGTGTTTTCACGGACACGAGACCAGGGCCACGGGTTGCTAAGCAACAGTCAATGCGAGAGAGAGCAGACAGAAGTTGGTCTTCAGATATCAGCGATACTGGATTCATCATGCAGAAACACTGCAAACAACAACAAACACATCAGATATTCCTGTGAGGAAAAACGTTCATGCGTAAACACTAACATCTGTAACATCTTTTAAATGTTACTTCTTGTTTGAGAACGTTCAGTTCAGAGAACATTCAAAAGTAACATTCACGATAATGTTTGAAGATTGATACAATGGAACGTTTCGTTAACGTTCACATAACCAAGAAAAAACATTTTAAAAAACGGGACGTTCATAAATAACGTTTTTGGGAACATTGGCAGATTTTCTTAGAACATGTTTTCTCAGCTGGTTAGTTACCCAGCATGCATTACAGCGCAAAGAACTTGTGCATTTGCGTGTTCATTCATATTTAAAGTCATAAGTCAATATTTTCCAGTTCATCATTACATGTCAGATATAGGTGGAATAATAGCTCATGTTTACTGTAATAGCTGTGGATCGTTTTGCATGTAAGGACTTGTTCTGGTTGAGACCAGTTCTGATCAGCACAGTTAGCCCTCTCTGCACACATGTGAAACACATTAAGTAGTCGATCATTTTATCCCTTAAAACTCATCTTTGATCACCAAAATTACATATTTAAATGTTCTTACCTTAAAATATCTTGAATGTAACTCGACACCCTTGCCTCATTTAGTATGTGCGGTTCTGTGAATATGCAAATGAGCCCCGCCTCCACTCACTCACTCAGCTCAGAGATCCACTGGTTGACGATCACACGTTGATCTGATTGGTTACAAGGTAGTTTGTGACGTCAGAAACACCAGCGATTTCAAAGCGTGTTTTTGAGACTGTCTTTGGTTCACTGCAGTTTTAAGGAGGAAATACTCAGCAATGCTGTCGACTTATGAACTTACACATGCTTTGTCTTAAAGCAGATTAAAAACACCACATAAACAACATTAAAAGCTGGATCTTCAACACAGGGGGACTTTAAATGAAAAGAAAGTAAAATCTGATGTGAACAAGAAAGTTGTTCAAACTTGCTCAAAAAATACGGAGATTTGAAATGTAAAATATAAAAACTGATTTATGTTTTGGCATTAAATTGCCTAATTTACCCAAAGTTCATGATGCATTATGATATTCTCTCGTCATGCTGCAGATAAATGTTATTTTATGAGTCATGAAGATGAGAAACACTCACTGTCCTTCAAAGAGTGTCAGATCTCTCCAACAGGATCTGTGTGAAACTACTGGAGCGAGAGCTGAGTGTTCATGAGAGACACGGGAACAGTACTGGTTTCAGGAGGAGGTTTTCCAGCGATGCCATACAGAAGAACCATTAAAAAACATTGGGTTATTTTTTTAACCCAGCCGTTGGGTTACACATATTGGGTCACTATGTTGGGTTATTTTCCATAAATGTTAAAATCATTGGGTAATTTCTAGTAATAACCCGGCTGTTGGGTTAAATACCTATGCTGTATGTACACTTGTGTATTTTGAATTTATGTACACAATTATGTATATTTACATTACATTCTAGACTCTCCAATATTTAGTTTGTCATTTAGAAATATTTTTGTTGAGACATTTTTATTGTTTTGTAAAATAAACAATCTGCATTTAAAAAAAACAAAGTGCATTTTATTTATTAAAATAAACCTCAAGGCTAGATTACTGTAATGCTCTACTGGGTGGTTGCCCTGCACGCTTAATAAACAAACTACAGCTGGTCCAAAACGCAGCAGCTCGAGTTCTTACCAGAACCAGGAAGTATGACCATATTAGCCCAGTTCTACACTGCAACATGTGCAGCGCAAGTCTGTCATATGAAATTATAATAAGAACATTATAATTGTGTGTTTGGGATGTGGCTTTTAATAGTGAGACTTTTGTTTTGTAATTAGGCTTTTAAAAATTAAATCAAAATTTGGATTTAGATTTATCTGCCAATATATCGGTTATCGGCTTTCAAGTATAAAGAATTATCGGTTATCGGTATCAGCCAAAATGTGCATATCCGTGCATCCCTGGTCTCCCCAGCACTGTAGGAAGCAGACGCACTCTGCCAGTTTACATCTACAAACACATCTCTTTAACCTGGCATACACATAGAACATGATCAATTTCTATAATTGAAATCAGTTAGATGATTGTTAGGCTGCATAAACTAGTTCAGCCGGAACCGGGAACAGATCCTGTAACACCTGATGTACTCGTACATCATGAGAAGAATGGCATCTACACTAACTTGACTGTTAATTTGCATATATTGGACCCGGACAGGTTTAGTGTGAGCTGTTGCTGGAGTCGGTCAGGTTGGAGTGTGTGTAAGACTCATTCACACTCTCAGCAGGATCACACACTCCTCTGTGTCAGCGTTTATCAGCAGCGTCCTCCCACACACACTCAGTATTCAGTGTGATCGCCGCTGATCTGCTATTGTCTTCTCAGAGCCTCAGAGAGGAGATAAAGGACATCCACGAGTCTCTCACTGCACAAACGCTTATTAAACTGTTCTTCACACGACGACAAGTGATTCTTTTGAGAACAGACCACTGAAAGGTTCTTAGGGAGACCACTCACTTAATAATGCTGGGTTAAAAATAACCCAACGAGTGACCCAACTATGGGCTGGTCTAGCAGCTCCTTCCCAACTGTGGGTTATTTTAGCCCAATGCATGGGTTAAAAGACAGCTGGGTTAAAAGTAACCCAACAGTTAAGTTAACAATTAATTTTTATTTATGACATTATTTTAATAAATAAAATACACTTTGTTGTTTTTTTAAATACAGATTGTTTATTTGTATAAAACAATAAAAATGTCTCAACAAATATATTTCTAAATGACAAAACTAAATATTGGAGAGTCTAGAATGTAATGTAAATATACATAACTGTGTACATAAATTCAAAATACACAAGTGTACATACAGCATAGGTATTCAACCCAACAGCCGGGTTATTACTAGAAATTACCCAATGATTTTAACATTTATGGAAAATAACCCAACATAGTGACCCAATGGTTGGATTTAAAAAAAAATAACCCAACATTTTTTACTGTGCACTATATTTCCTTAACTATCCGTTTAATTTTTATACTTTATAAATAATAATAATTATTTATTAAACAAATATCTCTTTAGAAGTTGTATTATAGTTGCACCTAGATTTGTTTCCCAAATCGTTTTCCCTATTTTTAATGAAATAATGCGCGTACAGAGAAAATCACATAATTTTAACACAAGTCCGACCGAGTGAGTGTATGAGTGCGCTGGCTCCTGTGCGCGCGGCCCTTTGGCCCCTCCCACATCTGTCGTCATCATCATCATCCGTGAGCGCGCGCGCTGAACTCGCTCATAAATGCTGAAGATTCGCTCACGCGCACAGACGAAACACAACCTAAACGCGCTCACTAACCCATCGACACACTCACACACACACACATATATCTATATATCTATCACGAGCTGCGAATATCAGCGCCATCGGTCGATATCAGGAGTGTAATCGATCAGAGGAATAAAACAAACCGCAGAATTCACGTCGGAATTACTTCACCTATTTCTGCGCGAACTCAACAGGTCAGTGGCATTAACCCGATCAATTCTACAATATTATTAATATCAGCCATTCACACGATTTACAGACAGCAGTTTGATTCTGTTCATTCTACTTTTAATTCTATTCGTTTCCTGTTCTGTTTTGTTTATAATCATTGTGTATTTTGATTCTGCAGTTGCGATGTGAAATATACATGAATAATCTGATTTAGATAATGACTAAATCATGTACTGTAGTGTTATATAATGTATATGAAGCTGAATCGCATTCTGTTCTGCTCGCTCATCAGTGACTCATGAATCATGAATCACATTCACGTTTGACTCGCAGAAACTTTCAGATTCACTTCTGATCAGACATTATCAGCTTAATTAGACACGTTACAATTTACGCATTTACTGTTGTTGATTTTCTGTTAGTTGGAAGAAGAAAATAATGATTATAATAATAATAATAATAATATGTATTTGTTATAAATATTTTCTTGCTTTCTCAGGTCTCAATGTGCAACATGGAGCCTATGTTACCTGGATTTAGAAACACACTAAAGGTAAGATCAGTGTTTATACTTTATATTATTTTTGGATTATTTCTCAGCCAGGTTTGTGTGTTTGATGTCACACACCCAGATGTGCTCGTTTATTATCAGACACACATCTGCTTGTTGTGTGAGCGCGCTCTCGATTAGATCTGTGCTGTGATTGGTCGAGAGGAGAGCTGCTGTAATGTCATTGGAGGTCAGCTCCGGTTCGCCCACGCAGTTCACTCTAGCACGGAACCGGAAAGCCATATATGGTCGTGCACTCCCATTGGCGGAGTGGCTCTAGTGATGATGTCATGCGTAAGGGCGTGTCCTCTGGGTTTTTCCTGCCCGTGCCGGTTTGAACTCAATAAATAGTTTGTGTGTGTGTGTGTGTGTGTGTGTGTGTGTGTGTGTGTGTGTGTGTGTGTGTGTGTGTGTGTGTGTGTGAGAGAGATATTATCTTTAACCTGTTCACGCCCACTTTTCGAGCACAGATCTGAATTGTAACGACCTAAGAATGTTCTGTTCTTAAAGAAACACTCAGCGGATTATTGCAGAAGTGAAAGCACTTCAAAACTGAAAGTGTATAAAAGTTATATAAGTTTGTCTACTGTTAAGCAAACTTACTGACCTAGACATTATATATTTACTGCTTTTTTTACTAAATAATTTGGCCCCTGTAGCCAATAATTTTATCCCTTAAAACTCATCTCTGATCATCAAAATTACATATTTAAAAGTGTTTTCTTTGAAAAAAAATCTTCATGTCTTAAAATATCTTGAGTGTAACTCGACACCCTTGCCTCATTTAGTATGCGCGGTTCTATGAATATGCAAATGAGCCCCGCCTCCACTCACTCACTCAGCTCAGAGATCCACTGGTTGACGATCACACGTTGATCTGATTGGTTACAAGGTAGTTTGTGACGTCAGAAACACCAGCGATTTCAAAGCGTGTTTTTGAGACTGTCTTTGGTTCACTGCAGTTTTAAGGAGGAAATACTCAGCAATGCTGTCGACTTATGAACTTACACATGCTTTGTCTTAAAGCAGATTAAAAACACCACATAGACAATGTTAAAAGCTGGATTTTAAAGTTGGTTCCTGTGAGATTTTGTTTTGGTACTTTACCGATTGTAAAGCCGTGTGTGTGTTCTCCTCAGCGTCAGGCGGCGTTCGAGATGTTCGAGGACCCGATGTCCCTGTTCTCCAGCTTCTGCCCGCTGGAGGAGGAGCAGGAGGTGCCGTCCGGCCTGGACTGCTTCTCTCAGGGTAAGAACAACATCGCTTCAGTCTCAACCATTACCATTTCTATCGATTCCTATTTTCAATTCCAATAAAGTAAAAAAAAATACAGATATCATTCACATTTAGTCTTATTGCAAACCATTTAATTGTATCTGAATATCATGAACACAAACAGGCTAAAGAACTCTTACACAAGGAGCGTTTGCGTTCACCATAGAAGAACAACCAGCCGAACTAATATAAACTTCCAGCATTATTAAAGACAATAAACACTCAGTGGTTAGAAAAAGAACAAATTAAAAATTAGCAATCGCAACAAATAGACACAACTGAATCAAATGTAAAATAACACAGCAGTTATTTTACATAAATACAATATACATTACAAATATAGTTACAGAAGTTATTCAGTGAATTTTCTCTTTGTCTTTTGATATTTGATTAGTGTTATTATAGAAGCACTGAAAACAGTCGTCTCACACTTTAAGTCATAATGAAACGCTCACAGAGGAATCAATAAGAGGAATCGAAATTTTTATTTTATAACAAGTATCCGATTCCCAACCCGACTCATTACTGGCCAACATGTTCCTGTGAGTTCACAGCAGATCTCCACTGGTGTCGTGTGTGTGTTTCAGACGCCGGTGTGTGTGCGGTGCCGCTGCTGACGCCCTGCAGTAAAGCCGTGGTCAGTCAGGCGCTGAAGGACAGCTTCAACGGCTTCTCGAAGGTCCAGCGCATCTGTGGCATCTCCAGCGGTGAGTCCCGTCTCCTGGACACTAGCGGTGCAGCGGCTCCGAGCTTATCCGGGATCCGCACGGTTCGGCACGCGTGTGATTCCCGGATTAACTGCTAAATGTAATGTTGTATCGAAGAACTTCAAGTGAGCTTTAAGTAATAAATTACATTTTTTTTGCTGATCCGAAAAATTATCCAATCCGTGGTTCAAAAACCATAAATGATCCGCTCCGTGAGTTCTGTGATCCGTTGCACCACCACTGACCACATGTTTGTTCTGAGGACGATGTGTTAGTGATGACCTCTGTCCCGTAGACCCGCGCAAGTGGAGCAAGCAGCACGTGTCCCAGTGGCTGTACTGGGCGTCCGGAGAGTTCAGCCTCACCAACATCAACTTCTTTAAGTTCGACATGAGCGGGCTGGAGCTGTGCGACCTGGGAAAGGACGGGTTCCTGGATCTGGCTCCGGATTTCGTGGGCGATATTCTGTGGGAACATCTGGAGCAGATGATGAGAGGTAACGCAGCGTTCTGCTCTCAGACTAATGTAGAATAGTGAAGAAGAATAGTGTAGAAATTCCATGTTTTTTCTGTAGTGTTTACAGAATCATTTTTATATGCAGTAAATGTATCTTGATTTAAGAATGTTTAGATATCTGTGAAATATAAAGACAGAAACACCGAGGAGGGAAATCATTGACTAAAACTCTAATCAAATGTAAAGACTAGCGATGCACGATATATATCGGTCATCATATCAGTATCGGCCGAAATATGTTCATTTTTAATGTTATTGTTATCGGCCGGATAAGAAAATTTGGCCGATATATTAAAGCTGATAAATAATGTATAATTTCCTTCAACACTTCAGATGCGCACTGTTCAACATGATGATTTTAGAATTGCTTGAAATATGATTGAAATCACTTCAAAAAAGGAAAATTCTGTCATATCGGCTACAGAACATTATAATGAGAACGTCATAATTGTGTGTTTGTGACGTGGCTTTTAATGATGAGACTTTTGTTTTTGTAATCAGGCTCTCAAAAATTATATAAAAATATGGATTTAGATTTATCGGCCAATATATCGGTAATCGGCTTTCAAATAAAAAGATTTACATTTACATTTACATTTACATTTATTCATTTAGCTGACGCTTTTATCCAAAGCGACTTACAATTGCTATATATGTCAGAGGTCGCACGCCTCTGGAGCAACTAGGGGTTAAGTGTCTTGCTCAGGGACACATTGGTGTCTCACAGTGGATTCGAACCCGGGTCTCTCACACCAAAGGCATGTGTCTTATCCATTGCGCCACCCACCACCAAGATTTATCGGTTATCGGTTTTCAAAAATAAAGAATTATCGGTTATCGGCTTTTAAATATAAAGAATTATCGGTTATCGGTTTTTAAATATAAAAAATTATCGGTTGTCGGTTTTAAAATACAAAGAATTATCAGTTATCGGTTTTTAAATATAAAAAATTATTGGTTGTCGGCTTTAAAATACAAAGAATTATCAGTTATCGGTTTTTAAATATAAAAAATTATTGGTTGTCGGCTTTTAAATATAAAGAATTATCGGTTGTCAGCATTCAAATATAAAGAATTATCAGTTATCGGTTTGTTAAATATAAAAAATTATCGGTTGTCGGCTTTTAAATATAAAGAATTATCGGTTGTCAGCTTTCAAATATAAAGAATTATCAGTTATCGGCTTTTAAATATAAAGAATTATCGGTTGTCGGTTTTTAAATATAAAAAATTATCGGTTGTCAGCTTTCAAATATAAAGAATTATCAGTTATCGGTTTTTAAATATAAAAAATTATCGGTTGTCGGCTTTCAAATATAAAGAATTATCAGTGATCGTTTTTTAAATATAAAAAATTATCGGTTGTCGGCTTTTAAATATAAAGAATTATAGGTTATTGGTATAAGCCAAAATGTTGATATGGGTGCATGCCTACTTTGGTGTGATTCCCGAGCTGACGTCTGATTGGGTGTTTTCTCCCTCAGCCTGTCAGGAGGGCGACGAGGTGAAAGTCTCTGAGTGTGGATGGAAGAGCAGCAGCTCCAGCAGTAAGTGTTGTTTCTTTCCATGTCTGTCAGTATGTTTACATCCACTGATTTCCATCAATCTTTATTTATCTCAGAATCTCAGAGAGAAGAGAGTCTGTGCATTTTAACAATTCAAGCTGATTCAAGGCGAGACACTACAGGCATTGTTTTTCATGCATTTGGTCTATTTTGCTTACATAACATTTGCTTCTATTCAGCCTAGTGGAAAGGAAACATGCAAAATGCAAATTTAAGTGTTTATTTTATTGCACTTTATCTCTTTGCATCTGTTAATTTTTATTTCAGTACATAGTTTGAGTCAGAAATCTCCACTTCAGCAGCTTTACACACACCAAACTTTAGTTTTATAAACATTCTGTTTGTTTGGTAATATATATATATATATATATCCTCACCTGATTTATACAACATTTTATTCCTAAAAACATGGTGAAAATGTATTTTCTTTCTGTCTGTTGACAGTATTTTCTGATTTATGGAGTGAAAAACTTGGTTTTATCCAATGTTTCCAAAGTTTCAGCAAATGGTTGCATGTTTAAACAAAACATTCCAGAAAACTTATAATACAAAGCATTTGTCTTAATGTACTGTAATTAATCAACTGTGGAAAGAATGATGACATCTAGTTAAAGTCTTTACCTTATTCACCTGTTGTGTCTTGTCTTAATAGAGTCAGAACAAGCCCTGAGGGGATTGCTGTGGAACATCAACAGCGATCTTGTAATCTGACTACAGTGTGATGTGTGTTTGTGTCTGAAGGTCTCAGTCTGGAGGAATGTTCTCTGAAAGTTCCTGATAATCGCATGAGTCTCCTCCGAGAGCTCTTCGAGACGTCTAATGATTCAGCCCTGTTGGCATCGGGTCAGGAGCTCTCCATGTATCCCAAACCTCAGCTCAGCACCGTCAGTATCAGCTACATGAGTCGAGAGTCCTCCGCCGCTAAAGCTACTCAGCGTCTCAATACAACAGGTCAGATATCAGACATCTCACACATCTGTCATCGCCTTACACACATCTGTCATCGCCTTACAACTTATTACTTTTTTAATGTAACGATTAAAGTAACGCATTACAAGTACGTGCATTTCGTAGTCAGATTACTTTTCGATGTAACGAGTAACGCATTACAAGTAACATGCATTTCGTAGTCAGATTACTTTTTGATGTAACAAGTAACGCATTGCAAGTAACATGCATTTCGTAGTCAGATTACTTTTTGATGTAACAAGTAACGTATTACAAGTAACATGCATTTCGTAGTCAGATTACTTTTTCGATGTAACAAGTAACGTATTACAAGTAACATCCATTACGTAGTTAGATTACTTTTTGATGTAACAAGTAACGTATTGCAAGTAACATGCATTTCGTAGTCAGATTACTTTTTGATGTAACAAGTAACGTATTGCAAGTAACATGCATTTCGTAGTCAGATTACTTTTTGATGTAACAAGTAACGCATTACAAGTAACATGCATTTCGTAGTCAGATTACTTTTTGATGTAACAAGTAACGTA
Organism: Squalius cephalus; assembly: GCF_949319135.1. Lineage (NCBI taxonomy): Eukaryota > Metazoa > Chordata > Actinopteri > Cypriniformes > Leuciscidae > Squalius > Squalius cephalus. Next base: position 573,642 of record NC_137145.1, read on the forward strand.
TTACAAGTAACATGCATTTCGTAGTCAGATTACTTTTTGATGTAACAAGTAACGTATTGCAAGTAACATGCATTTCGTAATCAGATTACTTTTTCGATGTAACGAGTAACGCTTTACAAGTAACATGCATTACGTAGTCAGATTACTTTTTGATGTAACAAGTAACGTATTGCAAGTAACATGCATTTCGTAGTCAGATTACTTTTTGATGTAACAAGTAACGTATTGCAAGTAACATGCATTTCGTAGTCAGATTACTTTTTGATGTAACAAGTAACGTATTACAAGTAACATGCATTACGTAGTTAGATTACTTTTTGATGTAACAAGTAACGTATTGCAAGTAACATGCATTTCATAGTCAGATTACTTTTTGATGTAACAAGTAACGTATTGCAAGTAACATGCATTTCGTAGTCAGATTACTTTTTGATGTAACAAGTAACGTATTGCAAGTAACATGCATTTCATAGTCAGATTACTTTTTGATGTAACAAGTAACGCATTACAAGTAACATGCATTACGTAGTTAGATTACTTTTTCGATGTAACAAGTAACGTATTACAAGTAACATGCATTTCGTAGTCAGATTACTTTTTCGATGCAACAAGTAACGTATTACAAGTAACATCCATTACGTAGTTAGATTACTTTTTGATGTAACAAGTAACGTATTACAAGTAACATGCATTTCGTAGTCAGATTACTTTTTCGATGTAACAAGTAACGTATTACAAGTAACATGCATTACGTAGTTAGATTACTTTTTCGATGTAACAAGTAACGTATTACAAGTAACATGCATTTCGTAGTCAGATTACTTTTTCGATGTAACAAGTAACGTATTACAAGTAACATCCATTACGTAGTTAGATTACTTTTTGATGTAACAAGTAACGTATTGCAAGTAACATGCATTTCGTAGTCAGATTACTTTTTGATGTAACAAGTAACGTATTGCAAGTAACATGCATTTCGTAGTCAGATTACTTTTTGATGTAACAAGTAACGCATTACAAGTAACATGCATTTCGTAGTCAGATTACTTTTTGATGTAACAAGTAACGTATTACAAGTAACATGCATTTCGTAGTCAGATTACTTTTTGATGTAACAAGTAACGTATTGCAAGTAACATGCATTTCGTAATCAGATTACTTTTTCGATGTAACGAGTAACGCTTTACAAGTAACATGCATTACGTAGTCAGATTACTTTTTGATGTAACAAGTAACGTATTGCAAGTAACATGCATTTCGTAGTCAGATTACTTTTTGATGTAACAAGTAACGTATTGCAAGTAACATGCATTTCGTAGTCAGATTACTTTTTGATGTAACAAGTAACGTATTACAAGTAACATGCATTACGTAGTTAGATTACTTTTTGATGTAACAAGTAACGTATTGCAAGTAACATGCATTTCGTAGTCAGATTACTTTTTGATGTAACAAGTAACGTATTGCAAGTAACATGCATTTCATAGTCAGATTACTTTTTGATGTAACAAGTAACGTATTACAAGTAACATGCATTACGTAGTTAGATTACTTTTTCGATGTAACAAGTAACGTATTACAAGTAACATGCATTTCGTAGTCAGATTACTTTTTCGATGGAACAAGTAACGTATTACAAGTAACATCCATTACGTAGTTAGATTACTTTTTGATGTAACAAGTAACGTATTACAAGTAACATGCATTTCGTAGTCAGATTACTTTTTCGATGTAACAAGTAACGTATTACAAGTAACATGCATTTCGTAGTCAGATTACTTTTTGATGTAACAAGTAACGTATTACAAGTAACATGCATTTCGTAGTCAGATTACTTTTTGATGTAACAAGTAACGTATTACAAGTAACATGCATTTCGTAGTCAGATTACTTTTTGATGTAACAAGTAACGTATTGCAAGTAACATGCATTACGTAGTCAGATTACTTTTTGATGTAACAAGTAACGTATTGCAAGTAACATGCATTACGTAGTCAGATTACTTTTTGATGTAACAAGTAACGTATTGCAAGTAACATGCATTACGTAGTCAGATTACTTTTTGATGTAACAAGTAACGTATTGCAAGTAACATGCATTTCGTAGTCAGATTACTTTTTGATGTAACAAGTAACGTATTGCAAGTAACATGCATTTCGTAGTCAGATTACTTTTTGATGTAACAAGTAACGTATTACAAGTAACATGCATTACGTAGTTAGATTACTTTTTGATGTAACAAGTAACGTATTGCAAGTAACATGCATTTCATAGTCAGATTACTTTTTGATGTAACAAGTAACGTATTGCAAGTAACATGCATTTCGTAGTCAGATTACTTTTTGATGTAACAAGTAACGTATTGCAAGTAACATGCATTACGTAGTTAGATTACTTTTTGATGTAACAAGTAACGTATTGCAAGTAACATGCATTTCATAGTCAGATTACTTTTTGATGTAACAAGTAACGTATTGCAAGTAACATGCATTTCGTAGTCAGATTACTTTTTGATGTAACAAGTAACGTATTGCAAGTAACATGTATTTCATAGTCAGATTACTTTTTGATGTAACAAGTAACGCATTACAAGTAACATGCATTACGTAGTTAGATTACTTTTTCGATGTAACAAGTAACGTATTACAAGTAACATGCATTTCGTAGTCAGATTACTTTTTCGATGGAACAAGTAACGTATTACAAGTAACATCCATTACGTAGTTAGATTACTTTTTGATGTAACAAGTAACGTATTGCAAGTAACATGCATTTCGTAGTCAGATTACTTTTTGATGTAACAAGTAACGTATTGCAAGTAACATGCATTTCGTAGTCAGATTACTTTTTGATGTAACAAGTAACGCATTACAAGTAACATGCATTTCGTAGTCAGATTACTTTTTCGATGGAACAAGTAACGTATTACAAGTAACATGCATTTCGTAGTCAGATTACTTTTTGATGTAACAAGTAACGTATTGCAAGTAACATGCATTTCGTAGTCAGATTACTTTTTGATGTAACAAGTAACGTATTGCAAGTAACATGCATTTCGTAGTCAGATTACTTTTTGATGTAACAAGTAACGCATTACAAGTAACATGCATTTCGTAGTCAGATTACTTTTTCGATGGAACAAGTAACGTATTGCAAGTAACATGCAATTCGTAGTCAGATTACTTTTTGATGTAACAAGTAACGTATTGCAAGTAACATGCATTTCGTAGTCAGATTACTTTTTTGATGTAACAAGTAACGCATTACAAGTAACATGCATTTCGTAGTCAGATTACTTTTTCGATGGAACAAGTAACGTATTACAAGTAACATGCATTTCGTAGTCAGATTACTTTTTCGATGTAACAAGTAACGTATTGCAAGTAACATGCATTTCGTAGTCAGATTACTTTTTCGATGTAACAAGTAACGTATTACAAGTAACATGCATTTCGTAGTCAGATTACTTTTTCGATGTAACAAGTAACGTATTACAAGTAACATGCATTTCGTAGTCAGATTACTTTTTCGATGTAACAAGTAACGTATTACAAGTAACATGCATTACGTAGTTAGATTACTTTTTCGATGTAACAAGTAACGTATTACAAGTAACATGCATTTCGTAGTTAGATTACTTTTTCGATGTAACAAGTAACGTATTACAAGTAACATGCATTTCGTAGTCAGATTACTTTTTCGATGTAACAAGTAACGTATTACAAGTAACATCCATTACGTAGTTAGATTACTTTTAGATTACCCAACACCGGTCGTCACAGTGAGTTGATGTCCTAGAGTGTGTGTGTAACCGAACGCTGCGTGTCTCCACAGTCTCGTCCCGGGATCAGACGTCAGTGGAGAGTGTGGAGAGCGCTGAGGAGTGTGTTCTCCGCTCATGGGGAAGTCACTCGTCTCTCGCTGACGCCCAGCGCGTCCCGTCCTACGACAGCTTCGAGGAGGAGTTCGGATCCGCCCCGCTGGGTCTGGGCAAACAGGGACTGTCCTTCAAAGACTACGTTCAGGAGAGGAACGAGCCGCTGGAACAGGGCAAACCTGTGATCGCCGCCGCAGTGCTCGCTGGCTTCACCGGTGCGTTACATCACTGCATTACTGTGTGTGTGTGTGTGTGTGTGTGTGTTGGACAGGTAGCGGCCCCATCCAGCTGTGAGTTTAACGTGTGTGTGTGTGTGTGTTGGACAGGTAGCGGCCCCATCCAGCTGTGAGTTTAACGTGTGTGTGTGTGTGTGTGTGTGTGTGTTGGACAGGTAGCGGCCCCATCCAGCTGTGAGTTTAACGTGTGTGTGTGTGTGTGTGTGTGTGTGTTGGACAGGTAGCGGCCCCATCCAGCTGTGAGTTTAACATGTGTGTGTGTGTGTGTGTTGGACAGGTAGCGGCCCCATCCAGCTGTGAGTTTAACGTGTGTGTGTGTGTGTGTGTGTGTGTGTGTTGGACAGGTAGCGGCCCCATCCAGCTGTGAATTTAACGTGTGTGTGTGTGTGTGTGTGTGTGTGTTGGACAGGTAGCGGCCCCATCCAGCTGTGAGTTTAACATGTGTGTGTGTGTGTGTGTGTGTGTGTTGGACAGGTAGCGGCCCCATCCAGCTGTGAATTTAACGTGTGTGTGTGTGTGTGTGTGTGTTGGACAGGTAGCGGCCCCATCCAGCTGTGGCAGTTCCTGCTGGAGCTTCTGACCGACACGAGCTGTCAGAACATCATCAGCTGGACCGGCGACGGCTGGGAGTTCAAACTCACCGACCCCGACGAGGTGACACACTCATTTTATAGCGGCAAATGTAAAAAAACAAGGAAATCCTGTACGCTATCAATACTTGCAAACGAGTATCAACATTTTATTAGTAACGTTTCGGTCTCGTGACCGTCATCAGGCATAAACCATACTAATGTGTTCTCTTCTCACACACACACACACACACCCTGCAGGCTAACCGATATAATGGCAAATATAGAAATATAATAGAGCGGGAGTTTTCAATCTTTCAAATATGACACACCCCCACCCTAATATTTAAAAGACAGCTATGTGTTTTAAATGTATTACATTTAAATATTATTTATTTACTTTAATCAAATAAATGTAATCTAATGCATTAAATTATTTATTTATTTATTTAAATAAAATTGTATTTCTTTATTTTACTCTTTTAAAAATATATATTTGAATCAAATTTCCTTTATTTTAATATTTGTTTAATCGTTATCTATTTATTTAGTTAAACTGCTTTTCTTATTTTTATTTATTTCAAGTTTCAAATTTTATTTTAATCAAATGTTCTTATCTTTTAATTTATTTAAATAAAATGTATTTATTTTTAGTCAATTCTAATTTAATGCATTCATTTATTAATTGATTTTATTATTTTTAATGAATTTTTAATCACGTTCAAATCAAATTAATTTATTTCAATCCAATTTTTACGTTTTTTTAATCAAATTACTTAGTTTAATCAAATGTTCTTATTTATTAATTTACTTAACATTTTTATTTCTGTTTTAGTCAATTAATTTTAATTTAATGCATTAATTTATTCATTTGTATTTATTTAAATTAAGTTTTATTTTTATTTCAATCCAATTTTTCAGGTTTTATTTTTTTTCAGTTTGATCAAATTAATTTATTTCAATCAAATTGTATTTATTTATTTTAATCAAATGTTCTTATTTAAATAAAATTGTATTTCTTTGTTTTAGTCAATTATTTTAATCTAATGCATTAATTTATCATTAATTTATTTAGATAAAATGATATTTCTTTATTTAAAAAAAAAAGAATCTCAATCAAATGCATTAATGTTCCTCAGGTGGCCCGTCGCTGGGGAAAGAGGAAGAACAAGCCGAAGATGAACTACGAGAAGTTGAGTCGAGGTCTGCGCTACTACTACGACAAGAACATCATCCACAAGACTTCTGGGAAGCGCTACGTTTACCGTTTCGTCTGCGACCTGCAGAACCTGCTGGGATACACGGTGGAGGAGCTGCACAGCATGCTGGGAGTTCAGCCGGACACCGATGACTGAACCCGAACCCAACCCGTGTGTGTCGGTGCAGACCTCCAGAAGGTCTCGGTTTCTCTGCGGTTCCCCGAGGTCTGATCATCTGATCATCTGTGTTCAGAACCAGGCCTGTACAGTAGACTAGCGGCGAGGCGGACACACAGAGCTATTTTCTGCCGTTCGTCCACGCCAGGAATGCCTTTTCGGAGACGTTCCAGCGCTTTGTTCACTGAGAACTGGATTTTCAGGTTTGGAATCACATCATGTGGCCTTTCAAACGGAGAGAGCATTATTAACAATCATTCTGAACTTTCCCTGTGCTTTGATTTAATCAGATCTGCTTCTGCTCGCCTGTATTCGTGAGCGATTGATTGTACGTGAGATGATCCGATGTTTATTTATTTGACTGTGCTGAATACAGCAGGTCACGGACTGAGGGTTTGTTTCGCTCAGGTTAAAGAGACGTGTGAATGTTTACGCGTGTTTACCAAAGTGAAGAGTCGTCTCAGCACGGTGAACTCTGTGTTCGCACAGCGATGAATGTCTCGTTCTGTTCTCGCACACACTTTCAGCGTCAGAACGACTGTGTAAAATACATTTATCTCCTATATCTGCGTTACTGTAGACCCAGCGCACAGAAACATGCTTTACAGGGCTCTTTCAACTGCTGACACACAAATCCTCACACAGAAACACACACCAGATCTGCAAAACCACACACCAATTCTCAGCCTTCGACACACACATTTCTCTCTGTAACACACAAACATCTAACAGGAAGTCTCTTAATTTCCTTTTTCAAACACAACCTATCAAAACACCACAGTAATTCATCAGAGCCTCACACACACTCACACACACTCTCCTCACCTGTGCAAACACTCATCGCTTTGCTGAACACACACCAATCATGGCTTTAGAATAGGCCTATAAAAGGCCAAAGGTCGAGTTTGGTTTTGAATAACTGTGTGTATATGATATATCCAAAAATATAATATTATGGGAAAGGTGTTTGCAACGTAAGACAAACGTTTGCTTTTGAGATGTGTGTGATATTCTGAATGCAGTGCTTCATTCAGCGAGAGATGTGAGGCGTTGGGCATTTTGTGTGCAATTCTTGGATTTGTGTGTAAAGTTTTGAAAATGTGTGTAAGCAGTTGAAAAACACTGTAAGAACGTTTTGCTAACGTTCCCATTAAGTTATGAAAGCGTTAGGGTTAGGGCATTCAAAATGTCTATTTTTTCAAATGTTTTAAAAATGTTTTTTTGTTGTTGTTATGTGAACATTACGGGAACATTCAATTTAAAGACATGATAACTCTAAACGAACGTTCTATTATCGTAACTGGAAGAACTTTTGTTCAGATCTCTGAGAGAACTATTATTATTCTCATAATTTATACAGATCTCATGTGATTATTCATCACTACTTCTGTAAATGTGTGTATATGTGTGTATTTGATTGTTTTTCTAATATACAGTTGCTCTGAACTGGGTTCAGACTGGTTTATAGGTTTATTTTACAGATAATCTAGGAGCGAGAGATGTATTGATCAGTTAAAGTGTTTCTAGGGAACGACTGCAGGATCTTCTGAATCACTCAGTCTTTATTATCAAACCTTTATTAGTCATACATGTGATGTTTGTGCTGAACGTCCTCTGAACCGAGTGACTTACACTGGTGGAAACATGTTCAGTGTGTGTGTGTGTGTGAGTGTGTGAGTGTGTGTGTGAATGTTTGAGAGGCATTTGACTCATGAGAATCTGTCCAGACGTGCATCTTTATGTCATCAACGCACTGAACAGTTTAATATCTCTGTGAAAGTCAACAAATAAATTCTCGTTAAATGATGTGACGTGTGGAGCGTTTTCTCTCTGAAATCAACATTTGTGACTCCAAGGCTCAACAACATTTAACAAGTACATACTGTATATTATCATTAATATGTGTCCTCTGGTACATCTGCAAAACAAACAAAAATGATTTTAGTCTATAGACTTATATAGTCTCTGTAAATTTCAGAAAGTCTTAATGAGAACCAAACTATTCTGTTTTTGTCCATGTTCATCTGTCTTTAGTGTGTGTAATGTTTCTGTTTGAGCATGAAGAAGCTCCAGTTATTCTCTGTTTCTGAACTCCTGAAACGCCTCCATTGTAGTCTTGAGTACACGTCACAATATTCCTCATAATAATAATTCATACGCAGAATAAAGGGGCGGGGCCTGGTTGAGTTAGTTAGTAGTGTGTTAAACTGGTGTTATGGTAAGGGGCGGGACATTTCCCAAACACACTCGAAGGGCTCGACCAATCACAACACGCTGTTCCAGCAGACCAATCAGAGCACAGTGTGCTTTTCAGAAGGAGGGGCTTCATAGAGACAGGAACTAAACAGAGCGTTACTGACAGACTGGGAAGAGAGGAGCCGCAACAATGGAGAATATGAGGAAAATAATCAACATTCAAGCAGGAAAACCTGCTCTAGTAGAGCCTGAAAACATCAAGACTTTGTAAAAGGGCAGAATAGGTCCCCTTAAAGAGCCCAATCTGTTGAATTTTGTTCATTTCCATGACTTTTTCAGGTGTAGAAATAACAGTTGTAAAATTAGACTTCCTCATTTATGCTTATTGTTATGAAAGCTTGTTTACGCCATGGAGTAAAAAAAGGGATTGCTGACTTTGTAACTCTCAATAATTCTGAAATAAAAAAATTTCTTGCAATTGTGAGTTTAGACATTAATTTAGAATTGCGAGATATAAACATAGAATTGCAAGAAATAAAGTATTTTTTATTTTTTCTCTTATGTTAGCTCAAACAAGCTTCCATGGTGTTTTGCTGTTGAGGGGTTGAATCTTTTTCTTATTTTAAATCTGGTTTTGTATTATTTTCAATAGTTTAAAGTCATCTTCAGGCCCCTAGTGGACCCCAGACCCCTGCATTACAGTGACTCACAGAATGTTTTTGTCAGGTCTTCCCTCTCAGTAGGTCCCTCAGGGTGTCGTGGAGAGTTGAGGTGTCTAAGACCCATCATCTAGCTACTGGAGTGCCTCAGGGCTCAGTGCTGGGACCGCTTCTCTTCTCCATCTACATGTCATCACTAGTGTCTGTCATTCAGAAACATGGTTTACCCCATCACTGTTATCATCTAGCTACTGGAGTGCCTCAGGGCTCAGTGCTGGGACCGCTTCTCTTCTCCATCTACATGTCATCTCTAGGATCTGTCATTCAGAAACATGGTTTATCCCATCACTGTTATCATCTAGCTACTGGAGTGCCTCAGGGCTCAGTGCTGGGACCGCTTCTCTTCTCCATCTACATGTCATCACTAGGATCTGTCATTCAGAAACATGGTTTATCCCATCACTGTTATCATCTAGCTACTGGAGTGCCTCAGGGCTCAGTGCTGGGACCGCTTCTCTTCTCCATCTACATGACATCACTAGGATCTGTCATTCAGAAACATGGTTTATCCCATCACTGTTATCATCTAGCTACTGGAGTGCCTCAGGGCTCAGTGCTGGGACCGCTTCTCTTCTCCATCTACATGTCATCACTAGTGTCTGTCATTCATAAACATGGTTTACCCCATCACTGTTATCATCTAGCTACTGGAGTGCCTCAGGGCTCAGTGCTGGGACCGCTTCTCTTCTCCATCTACATGTCATCACTAGTGTCTGTCATTCATAAACATGGTTTATCCCATCACTGTTATCATCTAGCTACTGGAGTGCCTCAGGGCTCAGTGCTGGGACCGCTTCTCTTCTCCATCTACATGTCATCACTAGTGTCTGTCATTCAGAAACATGGTTTATCCCATCACTGTTATCATCTAGCTACTGGAGTGCCTCAGGGCTCAGTGCTGGGACCACTTCTCTTCTCCATCTACATGTCATCACTAGGATCTGTCATTCATAAACATGGTTTATCCCATCACTGTTATCATCTAGCTACTGGAGTGCCTCAGGGCTCAGTGCTGGGACCGCTTCTCTTCTCCATCTACATGTCATCACTAGTGTCTGTCATTCATAAACATGGTTTATCCCATCACTGTTATCATCTAGCTACTGGAGTGCCTCAGGGCTCAGTGCTGGGACCGCTTCTCTTCTCCATCTACATGTCATCACTAGGATCTGTCATTCAGAAACATGGTTTATCCCATCACTGTTATCATCTAGCTACTGGAGTGCCTCAGGGCTCAGTGCTGGGACCGCTTCTCTTCTCCATCTACATGTCATCACTAGGATCTGTCATTCAGAAACATGGTTTACCCCATCACTGTTATCATCTAGCTACTGGAGTGCCTCAGGGCTCAGTGCTGGGACCACTTCTCTTCTCCATCTACATGTCATCACTAGGATCTGTCATTCAGAAACATGGTTTACCCCATCACTGTTATCATCTAGCTACTGGAGTGCCTCAGGGCTCAGTGCTGGGACCGCTTCTCTTCTCCATCTACATGTCATCACTAGGATCTGTCATTCAGAAACATGGTTTATCCCATCACTGTTATCATCTAGCTACTGGAGTGCCTCAGGGCTCAGTGCTGGGACCGCTTCTCTTCTCCATCTACATGTCATCACTAGGATCTGTCATTCAGAAACATGGTTTACCCCATCACTGTTATCATCTAGCTACTGGAGTGCCTCAGGGCTCAGTGCTGGGACCGCTTCTCTTCTCCATCTACATGTCATCACTAGGATCTGTCATTCAGAAACATGGTTTACCCCATGACTGCTATCATCTAGCTACTGGAGTGCCTCAGGGCTCAGTGCTGGGACCGCTTCTCTTCTCCATCTACATGTCATCACTAGGATCTGTCATTCAGAAACATGGTTTATCCCATCACTGTTATCATCTAGCTACTGGAGTGCCTCAGGGCTCAGTGCTGGGACCGCTTCTCTTCTCCATCTACATGTCATCACTAGTGTCTGTCATTCAGAAACATGGTTTATCCCATCACTGTTATCATCTAGCTACTGGAGTGCCTCAGGGCTCAGTGCTGGGACCACTTCTCTTCTCCATCTACATGTCATCACTAGGATCTGTCATTCAGAAACATGGTTTATCCCATCACTGTTATCATCTAGCTACTGGAGTGCCTCAGGGCTCAGTGCTGGGACCGCTTCTCTTCTCCATCTACATGTCATCACTAGGATCTGTCATTCAGAAACATGGTTTATCCCATCACTGTTATCATCTAGCTACTGGAGTGCCTCAGGGCTCAGTGCTGGGACCGCTTCTCTTCTCCATCTACATGTCATCACTAGTGTCTGTCATTCAGAAACATGGTTTATCCCATCACTGTTATCATCTAGCTACTGGAGTGCCTCAGGGCTCAGTGCTGGGACCACTTCTCTTCTCCATCTACATGTCATCACTAGGATCTGTCATTCAGAAACATGGTTTACCCCATCACTGTTATCATCTAGCTACTGGAGTGCCTCAGGGCTCAGTGCTGGGACCGCTTCTCTTCTCCATCTACATGTCATCACTAGTGTCTGTCATTCAGAAACATGGTTTATCCCATCACTGTTATCATCTAGCTACTGGAGTGCCTCAGGGCTCAGTGCTGGGACCGCTTCTCTTCTCCATCTACATGTCATCACTAGGATCTGTCATTCAGAAACATGGTTTATCCCATCACTGTTATCATCTAGCTACTGGAGTGCCTCAGGGCTCAGTGCTGGGACCGCTTCTCTTCTCCATCTACATGTCATCACTAGGATCTGTCATTCAGAAACATGGTTTACCCCATCACTGTTATCATCTAGCTACTGGAGTGCCTCAGGGCTCAGTGCTGGGACCGCTTCTCTTCTCCATCTACATGTCATCTCTAGGATCTGTCATTCAGAAACATGGTTTATCCCATCACTGTTATCATCTAGCTACTGGAGTGCCTCAGGGCTCAGTGCTGGGACCGCTTCTCTTCTCCATCTACATGTCATCACTAGGATCTGTCATTCAGAAACATGGTTTATCCCATCACTGTTATCATCTAGCTACTGGAGTGCCTCAGGGCTCAGTGCTGGGACCGCTTCTCTTCTCCATCTACATGACATCACTAGGATCTGTCATTCAGAAACATGGTTTACCCCATCACTGTTATCATCTAGCTACTGGAGTGCCTCAGGGCTCAGTGCTGGGACCGCTTCTCTTCTCCATCTACATGTCATCTCTAGGATCTGTCATTCAGAAACATGGTTTATCCCATCACTGTTATCATCTAGCTACTGGAGTGCCTCAGGGCTCAGTGCTGGGACCGCTTCTCTTCTCCATCTACATGTCATCACTAGGATCTGTCATTCAGAAACATGGTTTATCCCATCACTGTTATCATCTAGCTACTGGAGTGCCTCAGGGCTCAGTGCTGGGACCGCTTCTCTTCTCCATCTACATGACATCACTAGGATCTGTCATTCAGAAACATGGTTTATCCCATCACTGTTATCATCTAGCTACTGGAGTGCCTCAGGGCTCAGTGCTGGGACCGCTTCTCTTCTCCATCTACATGTCATCACTAGTGTCTGTCATTCATAAACATGGTTTATCCCATCACTGTTATCATCTAGCTACTGGAGTGCCTCAGGGCTCAGTGCTGGGACCGCTTCTCTTCTCCATCTACATGTCATCACTAGTGTCTGTCATTCAGAAACATGGTTTATCCCATCACTGTTATCATCTAGCTACTGGAGTGCCTCAGGGCTCAGTGCTGGGACCACTTCTCTTCTCCATCTACATGTCATCACTAGGATCTGTCATTCATAAACATGGTTTATCCCATCACTGTTATCATCTAGCTACTGGAGTGCCTCAGGGCTCAGTGCTGGGACCGCTTCTCTTCTCCATCTACATGTCATCACTAGTGTCTGTCATTCATAAACATGGTTTATCCCATCACTGTTATCATCTAGCTACTGGAGTGCCTCAGGGCTCAGTGCTGGGACCGCTTCTCTTCTCCATCTACATGTCATCACTAGGATCTGTCATTCAGAAACATGGTTTATCCCATCACTGTTATCATCTAGCTACTGGAGTGCCTCAGGGCTCAGTGCTGGGACCGCTTCTCTTCTCCATCTACATGTCATCACTAGGATCTGTCATTCAGAAACATGGTTTACCCCATCACTGTTATCATCTAGCTACTGGAGTGCCTCAGGGCTCAGTGCTGGGACCACTTCTCTTCTCCATCTACATGTCATCACTAGTGTCTGTCATTCAGAAACATGGTTTATCCCATCACTGTTATCATCTAGCTACTGGAGTGCCTCAGGGCTCAGTGCTGGGACCGCTTCTCTTCTCCATCTACATGTCATCACTAGTGTCTGTCATTCAGAAACATGGTTTATCCCATCACTGTTATCATCTAGCTACTGGAGTGCCTCAGGGCTCAGTGCTGGGACCACTTCTCTTCTCCATCTACATGTCATCACTAGGATCTGTCATTCAGAAACATGGTTTATCCCATCACTGTTATCATCTAGCTACTGGAGTGCCTCAGGGCTCAGTGCTGGGACCGCTTCTCTTCTCCATCTACATGTCATCACTAGTGTCTGTCATTCAGAAACATGGTTTATCCCATCACTGTTATCATCTAGCTACTGGAGTGCCTCAGGGCTCAGTGCTGGGACCGCTTCTCTTCTCCATCTACATGTCATCACTAGGATCTGTCATTCAGAAACATGGTTTATCCCATCACTGTTATCATCTAGCTACTGGAGTGCCTCAGGGCTCAGTGCTGGGACCACTTCTCTTCTCCATCTACATGTCATCACTAGGATCTGTCATTCAGAAACATGGTTTACCCCATCACTGTTATCATCTAGCTACTGGAGTGCCTCAGGGCTCAGTGCTGGGACCGCTTCTCTTCTCCATCTACATGTCATCACTAGTGTCTGTCAATCAGAAACATGGTTTATCCCATCACTGTTATCATCTAGCTACTGGAGTGCCTCAGGGCTCAGTGCTGGGACTGCTTCTCTTCTCCATCTACATGTCATCACTAGTGTCTGTCATTCAGAAACATGGTTTATCCCATCACTGTTATCATCTAGCTACTGGAGTGCCTCAGGGCTCAGTGCTGGGACCGCTTCTCTTCTCCATCTACATGTCATCACTAGTGTCTGTCATTCAGAAACATGGTTTATCCCATCACTGTTATCATCTAGCTACTGGAGTGCCTCAGGTCTCAGTGCTGGGACCGCTTCTCTTCTCCATCTACATGTCATCACTAGTGTCTGTCAAACAGAAACATGGTTTATCCCATCACTGTTATCATCTAGCTACTGGAGTGCCTCAGGGCTCAGTGCTGGGACCGCTTCTCTTCTCCATCTACATGTCATCACTAGGATCTGTCATTCAGAAACATGGTTTATCCCATCACTGTTATCATCTAGCTACTGGAGTGCCTCAGGGCTCAGTGCTGGGACCGCTTCTCTTCTACATCTACATGTCATCACTAGGATCTGTCATTCAGAAACATGGTTTATCCCATCACTGTTATCATCTAGCTACTGGAGTGCCTCAGGGCTCAGTGCTGGGACCGCTTCTCTTCTCCATCTACATGTCATCACTAGTGTCTGTCATTCAGAAACATGGTTTATCCCATCACTGTTATCATCTAGCTACTGGAGTGCCTCAGGGCTCATTGCTGGGACCGCTTCTCTTCTCCATCTACATGTCATCACTAGTGTCTGTCATTCAGAAACATGGTTTATCCCATCACTGTTATCATCTAGCTACTGGAGTGCCTCAGGGCTCATTGCTGGGACCGCTTCTCTTCTCCATCTACATGTCATCACTAGTGTCTGTCATTCAGAAACATGGTTTATCCCATCACTGTTATCATCTAGCTACTGGAGTGCCTCAGGGCTCAGTGCTGGGACCGCTTCTCTTCTCCATCTACATGTCATCACTAGATCTGTCATTCAGAAACATGGTTTATCCCATCACTGTTATCATCTAGCTACTGGAGTGCCTCAGGGCTCAGTGCTGGGACCGCTTCTCTTCTCCATCTACATGTCATCACTAGTGTCTGTCATTCAGAAACATGGTTTATCCCATCACTGTTATCATCTAGCTACTGGAGTGCCTCAGGGCTCAGTGCTGGGACCGCTTCTCTTCTCCATCTACATGTCATCACTAGTGTCTGTCATTCAGAAACATGGTTTATCCCATCACTGTTATCATCTAGCTACTGGAGTGCCTCAGGGCTCAGTGCTGGGACCGCTTCTCTTCTCCATCTACATGTCATCACTAGATCTGTCATTCAGAAACATGGTTTATCCCATCACTGTTATCATCTAGCTACTGGAGTGCCTCAGGGCTCAGTGCTGGGACCGCTTCTCTTCTCCATCTACATGTCATCACTAGTGTCTGTCATTCAGAAACATGGTTTATCCCATCACTGTTATCATCTAGCTACTGGAGTGCCTCAGGGCTCAGTGCTGGGACCGCTTCTCTTCTCCATCTACATGTCATCACTAGTGTCTGTCATTCAGAAACATGGTTTATCCCATCACTGTTATCATCTAGCTACTGGAGTGCCTCAGGGCTCAGTGCTGGGACCGCTTCTCTTCTCCATCTACATGTCATCACTAGGATCTGTCATTCAGAAACATGGTTTATCCCATCACTGTTATCATCTAGCTACTGGAGTGCCTCAGGGCTCAGTGCTGGGACCACTTCTCTTCTCCATCTACATGTCATCACTAGGATCTGTCATTCAGAAACATGGTTTACCCCATGACTGCTATCATCTAGCTACTGGAGTGCCTCAGGGCTCAGTGCTGGGACCGCTTCTCTTCTCCATCTACATGACATCACTAGTGTCTGTCATTCAGAAACATGGTTTATCCCATCACTGTTATCATCTAGCTACTGGAGTGCCTCAGGGCTCAGTGCTGGGACCGCTTCTCTTCTCCATCTACATGTCATCACTAGTGTCTGTCATTCAGAAACATGGTTTATCCCATCACTGTTATCATCTAGCTACTGGAGTGCCTCAGGGCTCAGTGCTGGGACCGCTTCTCTTCTCCATCTACATGTCATCACTAGTGTCTGTCATTCAGAAACATGGTTTATCCCATCACTGTTATCATCTAGCTACTGGAGTGCCTCAGGGCTCAGTGCTGGGACCGCTTCTCTTCTCCATCTACATGTCATCACTAGTGTCTGTCATTCAGAAACATGGTTTATCCCATCACTGTTATCATCTAGCTACTGGAGTGCCTCAGGGCTCAGTGCTGGGACCGCTTCTCTTCTCCATCTACATGTCATCACTAGATCTGTCATTCAGAAACATGGTTTATCCCATCACTGTTATCATCTAGCTACTGGAGTGCCTCAGGGCTCAGTGCTGGGACCGCTTCTCTTCTCCATCTACATGTCATCACTAGGATCTGTCATTCAGAAACATGGTTTATCCCATCACTGTTATCATCTAGCTACTGGAGTGCCTCAGGGCTCAGTGCTGGGACCGCTTCTCTTCTCCATCTACATGTCATCACTAGGATCTGTCATTCAGAAACATGGTTTACCCCATCACTGTTATCATCTAGCTACTGGAGTGCCTCAGGGCTCAGTGCTGGGACCACTTCTCTTCTCCATCTACATGTCATCACTAGATCTGTCATTCAGAAACATGGTTTATCCCATCACTGCTATCATCTAGCTACTGGAGTGCCTCAGGGCTCAGTGCTGGGACCACTTCTCTTCTCCATCTACATGTCATCACTAGATCTGTCATTCAGAAACATGGTTTATCCCATCACTGCTATCATCTAGCTACTGGAGTGCCTCAGGGCTCAGTGCTGGGACCGCTTCTCTTCTCCATCTACATGTCATCACTAGATCTGTCATTCAGAAACATGGTTTATCCCATCAATCTTATGAGTTACTGTGGTGCCATCATCTCAAAGAGACACAGAATCACTTTCATGGACCTTCACCTGGACTGTTCCCTGCTGAAGGAATGACCTACCAATACTCAACCCATTAATACTAACACTTACTATTCTATAGCTATGTATAATAATAAACAAAGAAACAAAAAAAAACAAAAAACATTGTACTGTGCTGGAATAACTGGGACTGGTCACAGCACTTGCAGACTGTTGCCCTATTATTGATTTGACTGCGTCTATTGCTCTCCTCATTTGTAAGTCTCTGGATAAAAGCTTCTGCTAAATGATTAAATGTAAATGTAATGTTGAGTGTGTTTAACCCGTAGCTCTCAGACATTAAACACACACACAGCTGAGTCAACACTCAACTGATGCTCTCGATGCACAGCTGCCCTCTTCGTACAACCTTCACACACCCAAACACACACACTTCCCTGATGTTGTGTGTGTTAGAGAGAGAGAGAGAGAGAGAGAGAGAGAGAGAGCGTGTGTGTGTATGAGTGAGTGAGTGAGTGTTAACAATTAATCTTGGGTATTCATACGCTGACGTTTCACTGTACATTCCTAAACCCTGGTTCATAATTGCGTGTCAGTGTCATTGATTGGACGAACGCAGCACGTAAAGGCTCTAGCATTGCCATCTTCATATTATATATTATTATCAAGTTTTTATACCATCAAGTCTTTCCTGAATAGACTTTTCGGACTATAAAAGTAAGAATAAAACTCTTCTTCACTCTAACTGACGCGTTTTCCATCATCATTTGACATTTTTTGTCCCTCAAACGCCGACGCGACTGTTTTAACGCGTTTTAATCGCGGATTTAGTCGTTTATTTAATATTGAAATAACAGTAATGAATTAAAACCCCGCTCTCCCTAGAATTAATTTTCTAGCTGACTATCGAGTAAATCGGGTAAATGTGACGTTATGCGACTCAGTTTATTGACGTCTTTCAGCGGTTGAAACACTGATTGATGGACAAAAAGGGCGCCAAAACGACATCGGCTGATTAAGAGTTACTGCGGTTATAATAAATTAATAAACAACTGTAAAGTCAAGACAGCTGTCTACTGTACTCAACTGTTCATCAGTGACTCATGAGTGACTGAGAAATCAACCAGTTCCTTCAAGATCACCGAGGTTGTGTTTATATATGAGCGTTGTTAGGAGAAGCCCAGCAGACACACTCACACACTCACACTCACACTCACACACACACACACACGTTTGTTTAGCTTGTGAGGACATTCAATAGGCATAATGGTTTTTATACTGTCTAAACTGTATATTCTGGCCCCTTATACTAACCCTACCCCTAAACCTACCCATCTCACACACACACACATACACACACACGTTTTTAAAGCCATTTTGAGTACTCAGGAATCACGTTCACGTTGTAATATCAGTGTAATACCCAAGTCATTATGCAAATTCCTGTCCTCATAAAGCACATAAACGAACACACACTTTTCCCTGTAATGTAATAAAGTCCTGACGTCACGCTGCCATGGAAACCGCCCTGCACTAAAGCTGAAGCTGGTCCCAGCGAGACTGTGTTTCTTTAATCTTTATTACACTGAGCAGGAAAACACAGAAGATCATCCAGAGGAACAGACATCAGCTGACGCAACACCAGGGAGAAAATACACATACAATATATCAATAGCACATGACAACAGAAAATTACTATTATATTTTAATTTTAGTTAAAGTTTTAGGAATTTTGTTGTGCATTTTTATTATTATTTTTTAACTATGTCCATATAGTTTTTATTATTGTTTTTTAATTTTAGTACATCAAGATAAACTTAAAGAGAAATGTTGTTTGCAACGATAAAACATCTTTTTAAACTGAGTTTTTTAAGTGCTCGCATGATCTAACTTAAAAGTTTATAAAGTGTATAAATACACACACACACACATATTATATGCTTACATAC
>NC_137145.1:595000-610000 GCF_949319135.1 Squalius cephalus
TGTTACAGTAGAAATGAAGGCCAGTGTTTCTTCCAGAGCTCGTGTGTGTGTGTGTGTGTGTGTGTGTGTGTGTGTGTGTGTGTGTGTGTTCATGTGTAGAGGTTACTCTGAACCGCACACACTCTTGTGATCTTCTGCAAAACTTCAGCTCCGGGACTCTGATCCAGCTGGAATGAAGAGAGAGAGAGTCAGTCAGTGTAGAGAGTTGTCACACACACCTTCAGCACTGCATTCTCACACACACACACACACACACACACACACACACACACACCTTCAGCACTGCGCTCACTGTCTCTCGATACGCCTGCATGTTGAGGGAGTCTGGGTGAAGGACGTCACTGTAGAGCTGATAGAGAACGGCCGGGATCCGCTTCACCTCACAGTGGGTAAGCACTGTACACACACACACACAACATCATGATCACACACACACACACACACACACACTATAAATAACACATTTTTCTTTAAAGGGGACATTTTGGATGTAGGCGGCTGCATATATGAAAATAAAACACCTAACCCTAAAAAAAATTCTAACAAAAGGTTTCTCAGCTGTTTTTTGTAGAATTAGGTGTCCTTAATAACATACTAAAAGTTTACCAAAGTTTGACCACTAGAAAGGTATAATTTTCAAGATGGGCAGGAAGCCCTTAAAATATCCTTCATTATTTGACCTAGCCAAGTAATCTTGGTGTCTAACCCCCTGTTTTCTGGGTCTATGAATCCACTGGACTTGTCTAAATTGCACTGACATGATTACATACTTATGGAATACATGATTTTGTAAGATTACTGTAAGGTTTTATCTTTGTTTGGGGTGAACCAGAGATGTAAACGAGTTAGCCAATGCCATGTAACTCCTACTCAGTATGTGTTTTTGGACACATACCCTAAGTTATTGCACCCAAAAGTAACTTAAATTGGAGTTGTATAACTTTGATCATAAACAACTCTGAATTAGCCCGAACAGAGGCATGTGTGTGATCCCTCTAAAATGGTCACTCATTTCAATAAGTGGGAATACATATGTAATGCATCTTCTATAGATGTTTTTGAGTATAAAGGTGGCATTATACGAAACCTCAGGTTTAGTAAAATTCAGGTAAACCTTCAGACTTGAACCGCTTCCTCGTCCCAAAGAAGGATGGGGGTCTGCGCCCCATATTGGACCTGCGTCGCCTGCATGTTTCCCTTTACAAAGGGAAGTTCAAGATGCTGACGTTGAAAACTATCCTGGCACAGATTCGAACAGGGGACTGGTTCGTCACCGTGGACCTGAAGGACGCATATTTCCACATCCAGGTCATTGCACGGCACAGGAAGTTCCTCCGGTTCGCCTTTGGGGGAAAGGCGTATCAGTATCGGGCCCTTCCATTTGGTCTAGCTCTGGCTCCGCGGACGTTCTCCAAGTGCATGGATGCAGCTCTCGCCCCCTTGAGGCTCCAGGGCATCCGTGTGCTAAATTATCTAGACAACATTCTGCCTCATTCCAGAGAGTTGGTGTGTCCTCACAGGGACGTCCTTCTCCACCACCTCCGGTCTCTTGGTCTCAGGTTGAATGCTTAGAAGAGTAAACCACTTTCCTGGGTGTCTAACTCGATTCTCTCTCGATGCAGGCCAGTCTGGCCCCTGCTCGAGTTTCCAGTCCAGAAACAGTTCCCGTTTCAGGCTCGGCCATCATGTTGCAGTGGGGATATGTCGCAGGGCTCATGGCAGCAGCCTCTCCTGTGCTGCCCTTGGGTCTCCTTCATATGAGACCATTCCTGTGGTGGATGAAACCATTCTTGGTCTGCCTTCCGCCTGCTGAGAGTGTTGCGCAGTTGCCTTTGCGCTCTTTGGAGGTGGAAAGACTCCCCCTTTTTACTTCAGGTCAAGATGGGTGTAGTTTGCCGTCGCCAGGTTGTCACGACGGACGCCTCTTTGACTGGTTGGGGTGCGGTCTTCGAGGGCAGATGTTTGGACGGGCAAGCTTCTCTCGTGGCATATAAATTGCCTCGAGTTGTAAGCCGTCTCTCTGGCCTGGATCATTTTCTCCCGGCCCTGATGGGCTGTCATGTCATTGTCAGGACGGACAACATGGCAGAGGTGTCCCATGTAAATCACCAAGGAGGCTCGCGGTCGCGCACCCTCGACAGGCATGCAGACCGCCTCCTCCTTCGGGCTCAAGACAGGTTTCTTTCGCTGAGAGCAGTTCACGTTCCAGGGGACCTGAACGACGCAGCAGACTTTCCGATAGCCCAATTCTGGCCATCCCAGACGTGGTTCATGGAACTGAGCTCCCTGGTGGAGGGGTCCCCTTGGCAGATTCCTATCAGGAGAGATCTGCTGTCTCAGCTCCAGGGCAGGATTTGGCATCTTCGACCCGAGATATGGAGGCCTAGACCTGGTTATGTCCCCAAAGTTTTGTCCACATCATTCCGCTCTCAAGTGGTCGTGCTTCACTCTTTCTGTCCCCCTCCTTTTTCCTCTGCTGAGGAGGAGAAACATAATTTGCTTTGCCCTGTTCGGGCTTTAAAGGCATACGTGGACAGCTCTGGCAAGTGGCGCAAGTCGTCTCAGTTGTTCGTATGCTTTGGTGCTGGCCGCCGAGGGCTCGCACAGGATCTCTCACTGGGTGAGACGTAATTTTCCTGGCTTATGAGGTGCGGAAGCTTCCTTCACCTCTGGGCGTTAAAGCTCGCTCTACTAGGAGTACTGCGTCCTCCCAGGCTCTTTTCAAGGGAGTTCCTTTAGAGGATATTTGTGTGGCGGCAGGTTGGTCCTCTCTGCACACTTTTATTAGGTTTTATAACTTAGATTCTGTATGAACTGGTCGCCTAGGTCCTAGTTGAGTCTGGTCTGGCAAAAAAAAAAAAGTTATAGGAAAGTTCCTTGTTGGGCCAGATCTTGCAGCGCTTAGCTTGGCGTGTGTGGTATATCGTTCCCATTGCGTCATCGCTACGCAACGTCGGGTGAACCTATGAAAGAGAACGTCTCGGGTTACTCGCGTAACCCATGTTCTCTGAATAGGGAATGAGACGCTGGGTTCGCTGCCAAGCTCCTCTTGCTGCCGAAGGAGCTGCTTCTTTATCGGTGGAAAATCTGAGGAGCAGACGGTGCGTTCACTGTATAAGAGTGAGTGACGTAGCGCTGCTGAGGAGGCGCCCGCACCATCAGCCAACGAATTGGCGTGATTCTATACGGGTTCAGACAATCAGCACATGCCTTCACGTGGCAGCCCTGTTTTGACTAATTTTACAGTACCACACATTTCTAATTAATTTATTCTTTAATGGAATCAAAAGGAATGGTTATGAACCACAGAAACCACCAACACTAGGCAAAACGATATGAGAAAGGAGAAATATGCAATTACTTAAGGGAAATTGTACTCATTTTTCGCATAAATACGCTTGTAACCAATTGCTTTAATATATAATTGTACTTGTATTCACTTATCTAGCATGCAAATATACTAATTAGAATATTACACGGCCCAAACATGTATCAGGCACCAGTATTCCTGGTATAGGAGGAATACAAAGGAGTAATGGTCATTTTGAGGACCTGATGGCCACCATTTTGAAAATGGGGCCTAACTTGGAGTCAAACTTTGGTAAACTTTTAGTATGTTTTTAAGTACATCTGATACTGCTGTAAACCACTGAGAAACCTTTTGTTAGAATATTTTTGGGGTCAAGCCATATTTGCAGCTGACTAATGAGTGAGATTGGCCTGTTTTGTTATTGCCAAAGTCTCTGAAGCTTGTGTAAAGACTCCGCCCTCTTCTGAACGGAGGCGGGGCTAAAGTTCATTTGCATTTAAAGGGACACACACAAAAATGGCGCATTTGTGCTCACACCCAAAAAGGGGCAAATTTGACAAGCTATAATAAATGATCTGGTATTTTGAGCTGAAATTTCACAGACACACTCTGGGGACTCCAGAGATTTATATTACATCTGGTGAAAAGGGGCATAATATGTCACCTTTAAATATATACATGCATGTGTGTGTATTTATTTATACAAAGTAATTATACACAGTACTCACACATATTACGTCAACACAAACTTTTATTTTGGATGCGATTAATCACGATTAACACACACACACACACACACACACACACACACTACCTGCAGCTGCCAGGCCACAGCTGATGTTGGGCGGCTCCAGCAGTGGACAGGCGACGGCACTGGTGTGTGTGCTGGTCTTCAGGCAGCGCAGGAAAGGTGTGCTACTCCCACTCAGGTAGTCTGATGTTTTATACTCGGCCACAGAGCAGTCGGAGAGCACTGTCACACTCAGACCTCGGGCCTGAACACAGCCCAACACCTGCACACAGAAGAACAGAGCTCTGTGTGTCTGTGTGTGAGAGAGTGTGTGTGAAAGTGTGAGAGTGTGTGTGTTAGAGCTTCACCTTCTCCGTCCACTGGAACAGCTGGTCTTCAGCGACGTAACAGGAGCACTGGCATATCAGCACCTGCACACACACACACACACACACACACACACGTGCATTACAGGGTTCATTTTGCATCGTTTTTCAAGATTATGCAATAATTGTGCAGTTTAAATTATATTGCATATCTTATTATAAAATAATTAAATAAGCACAAAATTGATGATCTTGACCGGTTTAGTCAGATTATGACCTTGTTATTGCTGAGGTTCTGTGACATGTAATGTGTGGTGAGTAAGTGTGTGTGAGTGTGTGATCTCCTCACCTGCTTCTGCTGGTACAGGACACATGATGGCTCTCCGTCAGTTCGGCTCCGCTCGTTCCACAGGGAAACCCGGGCCACGGGCTGCCAGCCTCCAGAGCTCAGCACGTACGCCGAGACGAAGCCTGGGAAAACAGGAGAACATGGGAACATGAGAACATGGGAACAGGAGAACAGGGGAACAGGAGAACAGGGGAACAGGGGAACAGGAGAACAGGGGAATGGGGGAACAGGAGAACAGGGGAACAGGGGAACAGGGGAACAGGGGAACAGGAGAACAGGGGAACAGGGGAACGGGAGAACGGGGGAACGGGGGAACGGGGGAACGGGGGAACAGGGGAACGGGGGAACAGGGGAACGGGGGAACAGGAGAACAGGGGAACAGGAGAACAGGGGAATGGGGGAACAGGAGAACAGGGGAACAGGGGAACGGGAGAACGGGGGAACGGGGGAACGGGGGAACAGGGGAACGGGGGAACAGGGGAACGGGGGAACAGGAGAACAGGGGAACAGGAGAACAGGGGAATGGGGGAACAGGAGAACAGGAGAACAGGGGAACAGGAGAACAGGGGAACAGGGGAACAGGAGAACAGGGGAATGGGGGAACAGGAGAACAGGGGAACGGGAGAACGGGGGAACAGGGGAACGGGGGAACAGGGGAACGGGGGAACAGGAGAACGGGGGAACAGGAGAACGGGAGAATGGGGGAACAGGAGAACAGGGGAACAGGGGAACGGGAGAACGGGGGAACAGGAGAACGGGGGAACGGGGGAACAGGAGAACAGGAGAACAGGGGAACAGGAGAACAGGAGAACATGGGAACGGGAGAACAGGGGAACAGGGGAACGGGAGAACAGGGGAACAGGGGAACGGGAGAACAGGGGAACGGGGGAACAGGAGAACGGGGGAACAGGAGAACGGGGGAACGGGGGAACAGGAGAACATGGGAACAGGAGAACAGGGGAACGGGAGAACAGGGGAACGGGAGAACAGGGGAACGGGAGAACAGGGGAACGGGAACGGGAGAACAGGGGAACGGGAGAACAGGGGAACGGAGGAACAGGGGAAAGGGGGAACAGGAGAACGGGGGAACAGGAGAACGGGGGAACAGGGGAACGGGGGAACAGGAGAACGGGGGAACAGGGGAACAGGGGAACGGGAGAACAGGGGAACGGGAGAACAGGGGAACGGGGGAACAGGGGAACGGGGGAACAGGGGAACGGGGTACCGGGAGAATAGGGGAACAGGAGAGCGGGAGAATGGGAGAACAGGGGAACAGGAAAGCAGGAGAGCAGGAGAACAGGAGAAGAGGGGAACAGGAGAACAGGGGAACAGGGGAACAGGGGAACGGGAGAACAGGGGAACGGGGGAACAGGGGAACGGGGGAACAGGGGAACGGGGGAACAGGGGAACGGGGGAACAGGGGAACGGGGGAACGGGAGAATAGGGGAACAGGAGAGCGGGAGAATGGGAGAACAGGGGAACAGGAAAGCAGGAGAGCAGGAGAACAGGAGAACAGGAGAAGAGGGGAACAGGAGAACAGGGGAACAGGGGAACAGGAGAACAGGGGAACAGGGGAACAGGGGAAGAGGGGAACAGGAGAACAGGGGAACAATGGAACAGGAGAACAGGGGAACAGGAGAACGGGAGAACAGGGGAACAGGGGAACAGGAGAACAGGGGAACAGGAGAAGAGGGGAACAGGAGAAGAGGGGAACAGGAGAACAGGAGAAGAGGGGAACAGGAGAACAGGAGAAGAGGGGAACAGGAGAACAGGGGAACAATGGAACAGGAGAAGAGGGGTACAGGAGAACAGGAGAACAGGGGAACAGGAGAACGGGAGAACAGGAGGACAGAGGAACAGGGGAACAGGAGAACAGGGGAACAGGAGAACAGGGGAACAGGAGAACAGAGGAACAGGGGAACAGGAGAACAGGGGAACAGGAGAACAGGGGAACAGGAGAACAGGAGAAGAGGGGAACAGGAGAACAGGAGAAGAGGGGAACAGGAGAACGGGACCAATGGAACAGGAGAAGAGGGGTACAGGAGAACAGGAGAACAGGGGAACAGGAGAACGGGAGAACAGGGGAACAGGAGAACAGGTGAACGGGAGAACAGGTGAACGGGAGAACAGGGGAACGGGAGAACAGGGGAACGGGAGAACAGGGGAACGGTAGAACAGGGGAACAGGAAAAGAGGGGAACAGAAGAACAGGAGAAGAGGGGAACAGGAGAACGGGAGCGGGACAACAGGGAAACAGGAGAACAGGGGAACAGGGGAAGAGGGGAAGAGGGGAACAGGAGAACAGGGGAACAGGAAAAGAGGGGAACAGAAGAACAGGAGAAGAGGGGAACAGGAGAACGGGAGCGGGACAACAGGGAAACAGGAGAACAGGGGAACAGGGGAAGAGGGGAACAGGGGAACAGGAAAAGAGGGGAACAGGAGAACAGGAGAAGAGGGGAACAGGAGAACAGGGGAGCGG
Organism: Squalius cephalus; assembly: GCF_949319135.1. Taxonomy (NCBI): domain Eukaryota; kingdom Metazoa; phylum Chordata; class Actinopteri; order Cypriniformes; family Leuciscidae; genus Squalius; species Squalius cephalus. Next base: position 602,194 of record NC_137145.1, read on the forward strand.
GACAACAGGGGAACAGGAGAACAGGGGCACAGGGGAACAGGGGAAGAGGGGAACAGGAGAACAGGGGAACAGGGGAACAGGAGAAGAGGGGAACAGGAGAACATGAGAACAGGGGAACAGGAGAACAGGAGAACAGGGGAACAGGAGAACAGGAGAAGAGGGGAACAGGAGAACGGGAGAACAGGGGAACAGGAGAACAGGGGAACGGGAGAACAGGGGAACAGGAGAACAGGGGAACAGGAAAACAGGAGAAGAGGGGAACAGGAGAACAGGAGAAGAGGGGAACAGGAGAACAGGAGAACAGGGGAACAGGAGAACAGGAGAAGAGGGGAACAGGAGAACAGGGGAAAAGGAGAACAGGAGAACGGGAGAACAGGGGAACAGGAGAACAGGGGAACAGGAGAACGGGGGAACAGGAGAACAGGGGAACAGGAGAGCGGGACAACAGGGGAACAGGAGAACAGGAGAAGAGGGGAACAGGAGAACAGGGGAACAGGAGAAGAGGGGTACAGGAGAACAGGAGAACAGGGGAACGGGAGAACGGGAGAACAGGGGAACAGGAGAACGGGAGAACAGGGGAACGGGAGAACAGGGGAACGGGAGAACAGGGGAATGGGAGAACGGGAGAACAGGGGAGCGGGACAACAGGGGAACAGGGGAACAGGAGAAGAGGGGAACAGGAGAAGAGGAGAAGAGGGGAAAAGGAGAACAGGGGAACAATGGAACAGGAGAAGAGGGGTACAGGAGAACAGGAGAACAGGGGAACAGGAGAACGGGAGAACAGGGGAACAGGAGAACAGGGGAACGGGAGAACAGGGGAGCGGGGGAACAGGGGAACAGGGGAAGAGGAGATCAGGAGAAGAGGAGAACAGGAGAACAGGGGAACAGGAGAACAGGGGAACAGGGGAACAGGAGAACAGGGGAACAGGAGAAGAGGGGAACAGGAGAACAGGGGAAGAGGGGAACAGGAGAACAGGGGAACAGGAGAACAGGGGAACAGGAGAACAGGAGAAGAGGGGAACAGGAGAACAGGAGAAGAGGGGAACATGAGAACAGGGGAAGAGGGGAACATGAGAACAGGGGAAGAGGGGAACAGGAGAACAGGGGAACAGGAGAACAGGAGAAGAGGGGAACAGGAGAACAGGAGAAGAGGGGAACAGGAGAATAGGGGAACAGGAGAACAGGGGAACAGGAGAACAGGGGAACAGGAGAACGGGAGAACAGGGGAACAGGGGAGCGGGACAACAGGAGAACAGGGGAACAGGAGAGCGGGACAACAGGGGAACAGGAGAACAGCAGAGCGGGACAACAGGGGAACAGGGGAACATGAGAACAGGGGAAGAGGGGAACAGGAGAACAGGGGAACAGGAGAACAGGAGAAGAGGGGAACAGGAGAAGAGGGGAACAGGAGAAGAGGGGAACAGGAGAACGGGAGAACAGGGGAACAGGGGAGCGGGACAACAGGAGAACAGGGGAACAGGAGAGCGGGACAACAGGGGAACAGGGGAACAGGAGAACAGCAGAGCGGGACAACAGGGGAACAGGGGATCAGGAGAACAGGAGAGCTGGACAACAGGGGAACAGGGGAGCGGGACAACAGGGGAACAGGAGAAGAGGGGAACAGGAGAAGAGGGGAACAGGAGAACAGGGGAACAGGAGAACAGGGGAACAGGAGAACGGGACAACAGGAGAACAGGGGAACAGGAGAGCGGGACAACAGGGGAACAGGGGAACAGGAGAACAGGAGAGCGGGACAACAGGGGAACAGGGGAACAGGAGAACAGGAGAGCGGGACAACAGGGGGACAGGGGAACAGGGGAGCAGGACAACAGGGGAACAGGAGAACAGGAGAGCGGGACAACAGGGGAACAGGGGAGCGGGACAACAGGGGAACAGGAGAACAGGAGAGCGGGACAACAGGGGAACAGGGGAACAGGAGAACAGGAGAACAGGGGAACAGGGGAGCATGGGAACAGGAGAACAGGGGAACAGGAGAACAGGAGAACAGGGGAACAGGGGAACAGGGGAACAGGAGAACAGGAGAGCGGGACAACAGGGGAACAGGGGAGCGGGACAACAGGGGAACAGGAGAACAGGAGAGCGGGACAACAGGGGAACAGGGGAACAGGAGAACAGGAGAACAGGAGAACAGGGGAACAGGGGAGCATGGGAACAGGAGAACAGGGGAACAGGGGAACAGGAGAACAGGGGAACAGGGGAACAGGAGAACAGGAGAACAGGGGAACAGGGGAACAGGGGAACAGGAGAACAGGGGAACAGGGGAACAGGGGAACAGGGGAACAGGGGAACAGGAGAACAGGAGAGCGGGACAACAGGGGAACAGGAGAACAGGAGAACAGGGGAACAGGGGAGCATGGGAACAGGAGGAGCTCAAGATTAGGTTCCGCAGGATCTCTAGAGCGAAGCGTGATGTTTCTCACCAGTGGCGTTTGGACCCGCAGCAATGATTAGATCCGAACACGACAGGGACCCACTGTCTGTGTGTGAGAGCCAGAACACATCCACACGCCTGAGACACACACACACACACACTCAATTACTTTCATTAGCAACCGCAGCTCAGATGAAGCCCATTCCCGCCACAAAATCATGCTTTTCTAAATCATAATTATGATATAAAGTGTCAAAATAATGACAGACTGTCATATTATGAGAAAAAAGTAGTAAATTTGCATTTATGCATTTGGCAGACGCTTTTATCCAAAGCATTTCAAGGTACACATTTACATTCTTATCAGTTCTTGCTTTCCCTGGGAATCAAACCCGTGTCCTGTTTTTGGCGTTGCAAGCGCCAACGCTCTACTGTTTGAGCTACAGGAAAACCAGTAGCCTAATTATGTATATAGAAATTCCTTTTTATCTCATCATTTAAAACTTTTAAGTCTGCTGTCTATAATTAACTTCATAATTATGAGTATGACTGTCACATAAGAGTAAAAAACAACCTTTTGTAAATCATTCATAATTATGACATTAAAAGACGAAATCAAGACAAAATGTTAAAATTGTGACATTAAAAGTTGTAGTTATGACATAGAGATTCATAATTTCAGCTTTTTATTACGTAATAATGACATTAAAAGTAGAAATTGACAATGTAATTATGACAGAAGTTGTAATTTCAACTTCTCATAATTTAAACTTTTATAATTATGACTTGTATGTCAATTTTGACTTTTTGTGTCATATTTAAGATATAATCAATCATATGGAAACCCACAGTAAGATATTGTAAACATGAACATGCTGCTTTGAAACTGTGTGTGTGTGTGTGTGTGTGTGTATTGATTGATCTGTGACGTGATCAATACAGTGATGATCCATATTAATATTCAAACTCAAAATTGCTTTATTGGCATGACTGTAAATAATACAACAATGCCAAAGCTGGGAATATGTGTACATTAAAAACATCAAAACAATTAAAAATATATATAAATAACTCAAGTTTATTTCACAGTAGCTTGACAGAAACACACGCGGCTGAAGTGAAACCGAAAGGATAGTGTTTTCATTTAGTCTCTTAAAAAGCTGATTAAATAAGACTATAAAACAAATGTTACGGACGGACACAGTTTATTGCATTATGAATAAATATAATGCATGATTTTACCTCTTCTCCTCTATTTCACGTCGGATCTGTTCATCTTCCTCGTTTTCCCTCGTCATATCATCATACTCATCCTCCTCGACAGCTCTCGAGTACACCGACAACACCTCGCCGAAGAAAGTCGCCATAATAGAGGATTATTGAGATTAATAACAATGCGAGTCAAACCCAAACCCGCTGTGTAACGATCGATGCTCCGCTACTAGCCCGACATACACCGGAAGTAGAACGGCAAAAGACTTTTATTTTGTTTTCAGTTCTTTTATGCAAAAAAATAAAATAAAAAAATACAGTTTACATATTATAATACAAAACGTGTGTGTATAATACACACAATTTAACAACAATACAGCCATTGTCAACATAATACACAAATAACTGCTATAACTTTTCTGCTAACGAGAGAAAAAAATAAATAAGAAAAAGAACATGAGGGTATAAAATTAATTTATAGACATCAACAACAAGAGTATACAAATGAAAGGTTTTGTAAATTGAAGTCGTTCTACTTGGTTTCTTATTACTAAATTCACATTTGTGGATACAGTTTGCAAAGAAGATAAATATTAAGGGAAATAGTGTATTCCGATAGAGTTGTGAAACAATTATGAATAGTAATAATAATAATAATCAATAAAATATGTTAGTATTATTAAAACTGAGATCACAATCAGAATCACAGACTTTAGTGTGAATGGTTTATTTTTTATTACAATTCTCGCGACAAATGTCAGAATGCAAAGCAAATGTATTCAAATCTTTATTATAACCAACATTAAAATACTGTTTACCCACTATCCGCTCTGAGATCAGTAGTTCATTACATTCGGTACATCACAGCTGATCTGAGACCAGTAGCGTGTGTTCGGCACACCAGTGCTGACGTCACTGAGTCTGATCTGAGATCAGCGGGCACCTCCGTCGGTCTGATGCTGTAAACAAACACTGAGGCTCCGGTACTCGGGCGATATTTATGAAACCTAAAGGATGGAAATTAGGCTTCCGATTTCCACACACAGTTATGTTTCAGTGTGTGTCTCTGTGCTGTTTATTATCGCGGGTAAGCTCTGCTTGATTTATCCCAGGCGTTTGACGTCATATGTGAGCGTTAGCGCTGCTCCGTGCTAACATGCTAGCTTCAGTTAACAGCAATAATTATCTGGTGATTTTATTTTAATATCACATGAAGTGAGTCTATAAAGAAGAACAGCTCTTGTTTTGTGTTAATTTAATGTTCTGAAGCAGCTCGTTTAAATACATCCAGTGTGCGTGTGTTTAAAGTGTTTCTCAGATCAGGAAGTTTAGCTCGTATTGTTCTGTTAGCACATTAGCCTCCCTCTTATCACATTATATCAGTTTTACTCACGAAAACGTTCCTTTGATTAATTAATAACTCCCATAATTTAATCGCGTACTATTGTATTTTTAAACGTTTTAGGTTTGATTTGATCAAACCTGAATTGTCAGCTTGAGTTTCCTTTAATAAACCAGGAGAGACGAACAATAAAGACTCAAATCTGAATTAATTATTTTATTTCGTGTATTTTAATGAGCATCTGGTGTAAATCCTTAAATAAAACCATTTACATGGTCTGTTTTTATATAGAGTGCTTTATGTCTGGGTTTAAAGTGATTTTGTTAAGTACTAAAATATACCATGGTATTGTTTGAAGGGGTCACGCCTGCATCATCATTGACGTGTTATATGAATGTAATATAGCTGCAGGCATTGACACAAGTTTCACGATTCGATTTCGATTCCCAAGCTTGCATTTCAATTCCAGTTTCGATTCATTTGGATTTTATTTCAAGTACAATACATGTCCACTTTTCTCAAGAAAAAATAAATTGCACATTCGTTCGTTTTTAGTGTGCTAATAATTGTTATGTTGAGTTAAGAATAAGATTACGCAAACACAAAAGTAACATGCGTAATCACGACATTAAGTCACCTGTGGCTCGACATTTTAATGAATTTGGGCATGATATTTGTACTTTGGAATGTCAAGGCATCGAGTTAGTTAAATCTCTTCAACGGGGCGGAGATAGGGAGCGCTAGGCTATCTCCTTCAACGAGAGGCTTCCTGGATTTATACGCTTCAAACAGTGGACCCCAATGGTTTAAATGAAGAATTGGCTTTAAATTGTTTCTTGTGAAACAATTTAATTTGAAATCAATTTAATTCTTATTTTTAAATTTGTGGTAAATTTTGTCAATTATTTTTTTCTTTCATTTTTTTCTTTTATTATTATTTTCTTATTTTTTTTACTCTTATTTTTAATTTTTGGTAATTGTTCATAAGGGTTACATGTGAGCATTGTCTATGGCCTGTTGTGTTGTGTTATTCCTTGTGTGTTTCTACAATGTTGGTAACCCGACGGTGCCGATGATGTTAATGGGGTTCACCTGTGATGTTTAAAAAGTTTCACACCACACACTGATGATGGCTTAGGCTGAAGCGCGTCTGTGTGGACATGGTATAAATAAATATATGAGATATAACTAGAGAATGCGGTTTTTCATCTTTATTTGATAACTTCTTTATAACTCGCACCCATAAACGGTTTGGGAGTTGAGCGCGCCTGTTCTCAGTACTATTAAAATAATTGTTATCAATTAAAATATTTTTAACCCAGCTGTAATAGCATGAAGTAATACCAGCTTTAGTGTTCCTGTAAGAGCTGTCGATGTGTGCCTGACGGGTGTGTGTGTGTGTGTGTGTGTTTCAGGCGTGTCGGCGATAGACGTGTTCACTCCTGCCGAGGTGTTCGTGGAGAACGGGACCACAGCGACTCTGAGCTGCAGCTTTAAGTCTAAAGAGGTGGTCGGAAGTGCGGCTTCAGTGACGTGGTATTTCCTGGCGGAGGGAGACACGGGACAGCCCACCTCAGTGAGTCTTCATCTATCACATGTGATCCTGGACCACAAAACCAGTCCCGAGTCGCACCGGTATATTTGTAAATAAGCAAAGCTTATTTTCAACTCAATTTCAATGACCCATGTGACTGGTTTTGTGCTTCAGGGTCACATACGTATGTCTAATAATGTCAGGCATCATGTGATCATCATGGATGTTTTCGTCCTCCACAGATCTTCTATCACTCCGGCGGGAAGCATTTCCCGGGCTCGCTCCCGCAGTTTAAGTCCCGTGTGGAATGGGCCGGAGACATGAACAAGAAGGACGCGTCGATCCGCGTGATCCAGATGCAGTTCAAGGACAACGGGACCTTCAGCTGCGACGTGAAGAACCCACCGGACATCACCGGACAGATGTCCGTCACTAAAGTCAGAGTGGTCATGAAAGGTGAGCGGACACAAACAAATGTGGGCGGGGCTTGATTGTGTCTGTGGAGAATTGATTGGATGGTTGTGGTTTGCTATTGGCTGATCTCATGTGAGTGACAGGTGCCCCGTCCTCGTCATCAGAGAAGAGAAGTTCCTCTGTGTGTGTGTGTGACGGTGTTCTCCTGTGTGTGTGTGACGGTGTTCCTCTGTGTGTGTGTGTGTGACGGTGTTCTCTTGTGTGTGTGTGTGTGTGTGTGTGTGACGATGTTCCTCTGTGTGTATGTGTGTGTGACGGTGTTCCTCAGTGTGTGTGACGGTGTTCCTCTGTGTGTATGTGTGTGTGACGGTGTTCCTCTGTGTGTATGTGTGTGTGACGGTGTTCCTCTGTGTGTGTGTGTGTGTGTGTGTGTGTGTGTGTGTGTGTGACGGTGTTCCTCTGTGTGTGTGTGACGGTGTTCCTCTGTGTGTGTGTGACGGTGTTCCTCTGTGTGTGTGTGACGGTGTTCCTCTGTGTGTGTGTGTGTGTGTGTGTGTGTGACGGTGTTCCTCTGTGTGTGTGTGTGTGTGTGTGTGTGAGACGGTGTTCCTCTGTGTGTGTGTGTGTGTGTGTGACGGTGTTCCTCTGTGTGTGTGTGACGGTGTTCCTCAGTGTGTGTGTGTGTGTGTGTGTGACGGTGTTCCTCTGTGTGTGTGTGTGTGTGTGTGTGTGACGGTGTTCCTCTGTGTGTGTGTGACGGTGTTCCTCAGTGTGTGTGTGTGTGTGTGTGTGTGTGACGGTGTTCCTCTGTGTGTGTGTGACGGTGTTCCTCTGTGTGTGTGTGTGTGTGTGTGTGTGTGTGTGTGACGGTGTTCCTCTGTGTGTGTGTGTGTGTGTGTGTGTGTGTGTGTGT
>NC_137145.1:617500-772500 GCF_949319135.1 Squalius cephalus
TGAACACTATTGAGCGGAGCCAGAATCAGGAGCATTCCTTAAGTTTCTGACGCTGGAGTCGCTTTTGTTGGATGTTTTTGCATAGATGATTATTTTTTTTATTGGAGATCTACATTCCCTTCCTGTCGGCGCAGATCCTGCACTGTTTCTGTTTCTGACGACAGCACTGTTGATCACATGATCACATGTTAACTGGAACACTGTGGATGAGAGTGCCTTCGTCTACTAACTCTTTCACACTTCCTGCTTTTATTGGCCTTTTGTATATGAAAACAGCTGTATCTGTTTAATTTTATACATGCATATATATATAAATATATCAAACTGAATGAAACTGTCTGATGTGTGTGTTTGTGTGCATGCGCACTGATGATGTCATCAGTAGCAAAATCACTCGCATCGAATTCAAAACATTTCTATGGACGTATTGCATTTTTTTACAAACTTGCCTGAAATGCAGATGATTTCAACAGCAAATTTTGATTTAGTTTTAGTCAGTCTTTGGACTAAAATGCCTTTTAGTCATATTTTAGTTGTTTTTGTTTTAAAATCGTCTAAATATCATAAGATTTTAGTCAGCAGTCTACAGAAACTCATGATACACTCCTGGAGAAAACATCTATTAACCTCTGGTGCTCTTCTGTCATTTTTTACCAAAAAAAAAAAAAACTTTTTTTTTTTTTTTCATCAAATGAAATAACATTATTGAACTAAAATATAGTACATTAATTTCATTGATTTATTTTATTTATTTATGGTCATTTTTGACCGCGACGCAAAGATCACCAGAGGGTTAACCTGGTATTATGAGTGATATTAATGTTTGTGCATGCGATACACACACAGATTGACCTGCTGTGACGTATATAACATGTCTTTATTTATCTTACAATTAAATAAAACCACTTCTCATACAGAAACAAGAACATGGTCTTCTTTTTATTTAATGATGCATTCTTTACAACAACTTGCATAAAACATTCTTCATTCTTTCAAGCAGACATGTATTTGTATGAATTAAATATAGATTGAATGACTTTAATAGCTTTAATAAGGATAAGTCAAAAACACTGAGTGAGTTTCTCTTTTGATGTTTGATCGGTTTATTAGGCGGCTGCAGAGAATGTCTAATAAGGGGAGAACTTCCACTCTCAGTGAACTTCCGGCTTCTGAACTGGCTGCAGTTCCACTCTGGCTCCACATGAGGGCGCTCACAGGACGAGTGCAGGATGAATGGAGGTCTATGGCGCTACACTCCTCAAAATCCACTTTTCTCAGGATATAATTTTTTATCTAGTAATTTGAATGTTGTATTCGAAAGGAGATGCAAAGAAATTACACATTGCTGGGTGTGTTAGATTTTTTAGAGTCAGTTATTTGCTTTAAAAAGTCTTTTAAACTGTCAATGACGTCATACACATCGTACGACCAGAGATACTGCTTTACGGCAATCCTTCAGTCACTTTGGTGCTTTCGCGCTCTGCACTTTCTTTTCTCTCGAGGCATCGACAACACAGCTGACACAGGGAAACACACAACACAGCCGACACAGGGAAACACACAACACAGCCGACACAGGCAAACACACAACACAGCCGACACAGGGAAACACACAACACAGCCGACACAGGGAAACACACAACACAGCTGACACAGGTAAACACACAACACAGCCGACACAGGTAAACACACAGCACAGCTGACACAGGGAAACACACAACACAGCCGACACAGGCAAACACACAACACAGCCGACACAGGGAAACACACAACACAGCCGACACAGGGAAACACACAACACAGCTGACACAGGTAAACACACAACACAGCCGACACAGGTAAACACACAACACAGCCGACACAGGGAAACACACAACACAGCCGACACAGGGAAACACACAACACAGCCGACACAGGCAAACACACAACACAGCCGACACAGGGAAACACACAACACAGCCGACACAGGGAAACACACAACACAGCTGACACAGGTAAACACACAACACAGCCGACACAGGTAAACACACAACACAGCTGACACAGGGAAACACACAACACAGCCGACACAGGGAAACACACAACACAGCCGACACAGGGAAACACACAACACAGCTGACACAGGGAAACACACAACACAGCCGACACAGGGAAACACACAACACAGCCGACACAGGGAAACACACAACACAGCTGACACAGGTAAACACACAACACAGCCGACACAGGTAAACACACAGCACAGCTGACACAGGGAAACACACGACACAGCCGACACAGGTAAACACACAACACAGCCGACACAGGCAAACACACAACACAGCTGACACAGGGAAACACACAACACAGCTGACACAGGGAAACACACAACACAGCTGACACAGGGAAACACACAACACAGCCGACACAGGGAAACACACAACACAGCCGACACAGGGAAACACACGACACAGCCGACACAGGGAAACACACAACACAGCCGACACAGGCAAACACACAACACAGCTGACACAGGGAAACACACAACACAGCTGACACAGGGAAACACACAACACAGCTGACACAGGGAAACACACAACACAGCCGACACAGGCAAACACACAACACAGCTGACACAGGGAAACACACAACACAGCCGACACAGGGAAACACACAACACAGCCGACACAGGGAAACACACAACACAGCTGACACAGGTAAACACACAACACAGCTGACACAGGCAAACACAACACAGCTGACACAGGTAAACACACAACACAGCTGACACAGGTAAACACAACAACACAGCTGACACAGGTAAACACAACACAGCTGACACAGGTAAACACACAACACAGCTGACACAGGGAAACACACAACACAGGGAAACACACAACACAGCCGACACAGGGAAACACACAACACAGCCGACACAGGGAAACACACAACACAGCCGACACAGGTAAACACACAACACAGCCGACACAGGTAAACACACAACACAGCCGACACAGGGAAACACACAACACAGCTGACACAGGTAAACACACAACACAGCTGACACAGGTAAACACAACAACACAGCTGACACAGGCAAACACACAACACAGCTGACACAGGTAAACACACAACACAGCTGACACAGGTAAACACACAACACAGCTGACACAGGGAAACACGACACAGCTGACACAGGGAAACACACAACACAGCTGACACAGGTAAACACAACAACACAGCTGACACAGGTAAACACACAACACAGCTGACACAGGTAAACACACAACACAGCTGACACAGGGAAACACACAACACAGCTGACACAGGGAAACACAACAACACAGCTGACACAGGTAAACACACAACACAGCTGACACAGGTAAACACACAACACAGCTGACACAGGGAAACACACAACACAGCCGACACAGGGAAACACACAACACAGCCGACACAGGGAAACACACAACACAGCCGACACAGGCAAACACACAACACAGCTGACACAGGTAAACACACAACACAGCTGACACAGGTAAACACAACACAGCTGACACAGGGAAACACACAACACAGCTGACACAGGCAAACACAACAAAGCTGACACAGGGAAACACACAACACAGCTGACACAGGCAAACACAACACAGCTGACACAGGTAAACACACAACACAGCTGACACAGGCAAACACAACACAGCTGACACAGGTAAACACACAACACAGCTGACACAGGCAAACACAACAACACAGCTGACACAGGTAAACACAACACAGCTGACACAGGTAAACACACAACACAGCTGACACAGGGAAACACACAACACAGCTGACACAGGCAAACACACCACACAGCTGACACAGGCAAACACACAACACAGCTGACACAGGCAAACACACAACACAGCTGACACAGGTAAACACAACAACACAGCTGACACAGGTAAACACCACAACACAGCTGACACAGGTAAACACCACAACACAGCTGACACAGGTAAACACACAACACAGCTGACACAGGCAAACACACAACACAGCTGACACAGGTAAACACACAACACAGCTGACACAGGTAAACAACACAGCTGACACAGGCAAACACAACACAGCTGACACAGGCAAACACAACACAGCTGACACAGGGAAACACACAACACAGCTGACACAGGCAAACACACACAGCCGACACAGGGAAACACAGCACAGCTGACACAGGGAAACACACAACACAGCTGACACAGGCAAACACACAACACAGCCGACACAGGGAAACACAGCACAGCTGACACAGGCAAACACAACACAGCTGACACAGGGAAACACACAACACAGCTGACACAGGCAAACACACACAGCCGACACAGGGAAACACAGCACAGCCGACACAGGGAAACACAACACAGCTGACACAGGCAAACACAACACAGCTGACACAGGGAAACACACAACACAGCTGACACAGGCAAACACACACAGCCGACACAGGGAAACACAGCACAGCTGACACAGGGAAACACACAACACAGCTGACACAGGCAAACACACAACACAGCCGACACAGGGAAACACAGCACAGCTGACACAGGGAAACACACAACACAGCTGACACAGGGAAACACACAACACAGCTGACACAGGTAAACACACAACACAGCTGACACAGGTAAACACACAACACAGCTGACACAGGGAAACACGACACAGCTGACACAGGGAAACACACAACACAGCTGACACAGGTAAACACAACAACACAGCTGACACAGGTAAACACACAACACAGCTGACACAGGTAAACACACAACACAGCTGACACAGGGAAACACACAACACAGCTGACACAGGGAAACACAACAACACAGCTGACACAGGTAAACACACAACACAGCTGACACAGGTAAACACACAACACAGCTGACACAGGGAAACACACAACACAGCCGACACAGGGAAACACACAACACAGCCGACACAGGCAAACACACAACACAGCTGACACAGGTAAACACACAACACAGCTGACACAGGTAAACACAACACAGCTGACACAGGGAAACACACAACACAGCTGACACAGGCAAACACAACAAAGCTGACACAGGGAAACACACAACACAGCTGACACAGGCAAACACAACACAGCTGACACAGGTAAACACACAACACAGCTGACACAGGCAAACACAACACAGCTGACACAGGTAAACACACAACACAGCTGACACAGGCAAACACAACAACACAGCTGACACAGGTAAACACAACACAGCTGACACAGGTAAACACACAACACAGCTGACACAGGGAAACACACAACACAGCTGACACAGGCAAACACACCACACAGCTGACACAGGCAAACACACGACACAGCTGACACAGGTAAACACACAACACAGCTGACACAGGCAAACACACAACACAGCTGACACAGGCAAACACACAACACAGCTGACACAGGTAAACACAACAACACAGCTGACACAGGTAAACACCACAACACAGCTGACACAGGTAAACACCACAACACAGCTGACACAGGTAAACACACAACACAGCTGACACAGGCAAACACACAACACAGCTGACACAGGTAAACACACAACACAGCTGACACAGGTAAACAACACAGCTGACACAGGCAAACACAACACAGCTGACACAGGCAAACACAACACAGCTGACACAGGGAAACACACAACACAGCTGACACAGGCAAACACACACAGCCGACACAGGGAAACACAGCACAGCTGACACAGGGAAACACACAACACAGCTGACACAGGCAAACACACAACACAGCCGACACAGGGAAACACAGCACAGCTGACACAGGCAAACACAACACAGCTGACACAGGGAAACACACAACACAGCTGACACAGGCAAACACACACAGCCGACACAGGGAAACACAGCACAGCCGACACAGGGAAACACAACACAGCTGACACAGGCAAACACAACACAGCTGACACAGGGAAACACACAACACAGCTGACACAGGCAAACACACACAGCCGACACAGGGAAACACAGCACAGCTGACACAGGGAAACACACAACACAGCTGACACAGGCAAACACACAACACAGCCGACACAGGGAAACACAGCACAGCTGACACAGGGAAACACACAACACAGCTGACACAGGGAAACACACAACACAGCTGACACAGGGAAACACACAACACAGCTGACACAGGGAAACACAACACAGCTGACACAGGTAAACACACAACACAGCTGACACAGGCAAACACACAACACAGCCGACACAGGTAAACACAACACAGCTGACACAGGCAAACACACACGACACAGCTGACACAGGGAAACACACGACACAGCTGACACAGGGAAACACACGACACAGCTGACACAGGTAAACACAACACAGCCGACACAGGTAAACACAACACAGCCGACACAGGTAAACACAACACAGCCGACACAGGGAAACACACGACACAGCCGACACAGGGAAACACGACACAGCCGACACAGGGAAACACACGACACAGCTGACACAGGGAAACACAACACAGCTGACACAGGGAAACACACAACACAGCTGACACAGGGAAACACAACACAGCTGACACAGGGAAACACACGACACAGCTGACACAGGGAAACACAACACAGCTGACACAGGTAAACACAACACAGCTGACACGACACAGCCGACACAGGGAAACACGACACAGCCGACACAGGTAAACACGACACAGCTGACACAGGGAAACACACGACACAGCCGACACAGGGAAACACGACACAGCCGACACAGGTAAACACAACACAGCTGACACAGGGAAACACACGACACAGCTGACACAGGGAAACACACGACACAGCTGACACAGGGAAACACACAACACAGCTGACACAGGTAAACACAACACAGCCGACACAGGTAAACACAACACAGCTGACACAGGGAAACACACGACACAGCTGACACAGGTAAACACGACACAGCCGACACAGGTAAACACAACACAGCTGACACAGGGAAACACACAACACAGCTGACACAGGGAAACACGACACGGCCGACACAGGTAAACACAACACAGCTGACACAGGGAAACACACGACACAGCCGACACAGGTAAACACAACACAGCTGACACAGGCAAACACACACGACACAGCTGACACAGGGAAACACACGACACAGCTGACACAGGGAAACACACGACACAGCTGACACAGGTAAACACAACACAGCTGACACAGGTAAACACAACACAGCTGACACAGGTAAACACAACACAGCTGACACAGGGAAACACACGACACAGCCGACACAGGGAAACACACGACACAGCTGACACAGGGAAACACACGACACAGCTGACACAGGTAAACACAACACAGCTGACACAGGTAAACACAACACAGCTGACACAGGTAAACACAACACAGCTGACACAGGTAAACACAACACAGCTGACACAGGGAAACACACGACACAGCTGACACAGGGAAACACACGACACAGCTGACACAGGTAAACACAACACAGCTGACACAGGTAAACACAACACAGCTGACACAGGGAAACACAACACAGCTGACACAGGGAAACACACGACACAGCCGACACAGGGAAACACACGACACAGCTGACACAGGGAAACACACGACACAGCTGACACAGGGAAACACACGACACAGCTGACACAGGTAAACACAACACAGCTGACACAGGCAAACACACACGACACAGCTGACACAGGTAAACACACGACACAGCTGACACAGGCAAACACACAACACAGCTGACACAGGGAAACACACAACACAGCTGACACAGGTAAACACAACACAGCTGACACAGGTAAACACAACACAGCTGACACAGGTAAACACAACACAGCTGACACAGGGAAACACACGACACAGCCGACACAGGGAAACACACGACACAGCTGACACAGGGAAACACACGACACAGCTGACACAGGTAAACACGACACAGCTGACACAGGGAAACACACGACACAGCCGACACAGGAAAACACACGACACAGCTGACACAGGTAAACACAACACAGCTGACACAGGCAAACACACAACACAGCCGACACAGGGAAACACACGACACAGCTGACACAGGTAAACACGACACAGCTGACACAGGGAAACACACGACACAGCTGACACAGGTAAACACAACACAGCTGACACAGGTAAACAACACAGCTGACACAGGAAAACACACGACACAGCTGACACAGGTAAACACAACACAGCTGACACAGGCAAACACGACACAGCCGACACAGGAAAACACACGACACAGCTGACACAGGTAAACACAACACAGCTGACACAGGTAAACACGACACAGCTGACACAGGGAAACACACGACACAGCTGACACAGGTAAACACAACACAGCTGACACAGGTAAACAACACAGCTGACACAGGTAAACAACACAGCTGACACAGGTAAACACAACACAGCTGACACAGGGAAACACACGACACAGCCGACACAGGGAAACACAACACAGCTGACACAGGTAAACAACACAGCTGACACAGGAAAACACACGACACAGCTGACACAGGTAAACACAACACAGCTGACACAGGGAAACACACGACACAGCTGACACAGGTAAACACGACACAGCCGACACAGGTAAACACAACACAGCCGACACAGGGAAACACACAACACAGCTGACACAGGGAAACACACGACACAGCTGACACAGGTAAACACGACACAGCCGACACAGGTAAACACAACACAGCCGACACAGGGAAACACACAACACAGCTGACACAGGGAAACACACGACACAGCTGACACAGGTAAACACGACACAGCCGACACAGGTAAACACCACACAGCCGACACAGGGAAACACACGACACAGCTGACACAGGTAAACACGACACAGCCGACACAGGTAAACACAACACAGCGGACACAGGTAAACACAACACAGCTGACACAGGAAAACACACGACACAGCCGACACAGGCAAACACACGACACAGCCGACACAGGCAAACACACGACACAGCCGACACAGGCAAACACACGACACAGCCGACACAGGCAAACACACAACACAGCCGACACAGGGAAACACACGACACAGCCGACACAGGCAAACACACGACACAGCCGACACAGGCAAACACACAACACAGCTGACACAGGCAAACACACGACACAGCCGACACAGGTAAACACACGACACAGCCGACACAGGCAAACACACGACACAGCCGACACAGGCAAACACACGACACAGCTGACACAGGCAAACACACGACACAGCTGACACAGGCAAACACACGACACAGCCGACACAGGCAAACACACGACACAGCCGACACAGGCAAACACACGACACAGCCGACACAGGCAAACACACAACACAGCGGACACAGGCAAACACACAACACAGCTGACACAGGCAAACACAACACAGCTGACACAGGGAAACACACGACACAGCTGACACAGGTAAACACAACACAGCTGACACAGGTAAACACAACACAGCAGACACAGGGAAACACACAACACAGATGACACAGGTAAACACACGACACAGCCGACACAGGCAAACACACGACACAGCCGACACAGGGAAACACACGAAACAGCCGACACAGGCAAACACACGACACAGCTGACACAGGGAAACAGCCGACACAGGGAAACACACGACACAGCCGACACAGGCAAACACAACACAGCTGACACAGGGAAACAGCCGACACAGCCGACACAGGCAAACACACGACACAGCCGACACAGGGAAACACACGAAACAGCCGACACAGGCAAACACACGACACAGCTGACACAGGGAAACAGCCGACACAGCCGACACAGGGAAACACACAACACAGCCGACACAGGGAAACACACGACACAGCCGACACAGGCAAACACACGACACAGCTGACACAGGGAAACAGCCGACACAGGGAAACACACGACACAGCCGACACAGGGAAACACACGACACAGCCGACACAGGTAAACACAACACAGCTGACACAGGCAAACACACACGACACAGCTGACACAGGGAAACACACGACACAGCTGACACAGGGAAACACACGACACAGCTGACACAGGTAAACACAACACAGCTGACACAGGTAAACACAACACAGCTGACACAGGTAAACACAACACAGCTGACACAGGGAAACACACGACACAGCCGACACAGGGAAACACACGACACAGCTGACACAGGGAAACACACGACACAGCTGACACAGGTAAACACAACACAGCTGACACAGGTAAACACAACACAGCTGACACAGGTAACCACAACACAGCTGACACAGGTAAACACAACACAGCTGACACAGGGAAACACACGACACAGCTGACACAGGGAAACACACGACACAGCTGACACAGGTAAACACAACACAGCTGACACAGGTAAACACAACACAGCTGACACAGGGAAACACAACACAGCTGACACAGGGAAACACACGACACAGCCGACACAGGGAAACACACGACACAGCTGACACAGGGAAACACACGACACAGCTGACACAGGTAAACACAACACGGCTGACACAGGCAAACACACACGACACAGCTGACACAGGGAAACACACGACACAGCTTACACAGGGAAACACACGACACAGCTGACACAGGTAAACACACGACACAGCTGACACAGGCAAACACACAACACAGCTGACACAGGGAAACACACAACACAGCTGACACAGGTAAACACAACACAGCTGACACAGGTAAACACAACACAGCTGACACAGGTAAACACAACACAGCCGACACAGGGAAACACACGACACAGCTGACACAGGGAAACACACGACACAGCTGACACAGGTAAACACGACACAGCTGACACAGGGAAACACACGACACAGCCGACACAGGAAAACACACGACACAGCTGACACAGGTAAACACAACACAGCTGACACAGGCAAACACACAACACAGCCGACACAGGGAAACACACGACACAGCTGACACAGGTAAACACGACACAGCTGACACAGGGAAACACACGACACAGCTGACACAGGTAAACACAACACAGCTGACACAGGTAAACAACACAGCTGACACAGGAAAACACACGACACAGCTGACACAGGTAAACACAACACAGCTGACACAGGCAAACACGACACAGCCGACACAGGAAAACACACGACACAGCTGACACTAGGGATGCAACGGTACACGGTAAAATCCCGGACCGTTCGGTCAGCCCTGCACGGTACAATCTACCCTCGTGTCCCGCGGGACTTCGGTTTTGCCATTGAGTTCGCGCTGAT
This sequence comes from Squalius cephalus, assembly GCF_949319135.1. NCBI lineage: Eukaryota > Metazoa > Chordata > Actinopteri > Cypriniformes > Leuciscidae > Squalius > Squalius cephalus. The sequence goes on from NC_137145.1 coordinate 628,830, forward strand.
CCTTTTAGTTTTTGCTTTAGGCGCCGTTCACATATCGCGCCTAAAAACGCGTAGAAAACGCTAGGCGCGCCGCGTTCTCCTTTTTCCAAAGCGCTAGGGCGGTTGCGCTCCGGAGGCGTCTGTCGTTGCTAAAGCAACCGCGCTATGGTTGGTTCTTGTCACGTGACCTACGGTTCTTGTCACCTAAAGTTGAGAATTTTCTCCACTGCTGGGGACATCGTTAGTGCCAACCGGTCTCGCCTTGCACCAGACAGTGTTGATAGACTCATCTTTTTGCACAAGAATCTCTCAATAGTGGATGAGTAAATAACATTGCACTTTGTATCCTGAATGCAGTGTTTTTTTATTATATTATTTTGCTCTGCTTTTTTTTATTCAAAGCACAAGCTAATTTATGTTTGTTAAAGGTAAAAGTGCACTTTTTCTTTCACATTGATCACTTCATATACCAGTTATCAAGGTTTGGAATTGGGATCCACTTGAATATTTTGAAGTGTGTTTGTTTGCATTTTGTATTTCATATAAGTGATAGTTGAAGAGGTTGTATTACTTAGTGTTGTTCAGTACAGACTAGAGTGTTAATTTATTCCATACATTGATGTTCTTCCTACTGTGACATTCTGTTTATGCTCATAAGAAAAATAAAACATATTTTTGGGATGAAATAGCAGTCTCTTTCTGCACAAAACATGTACCGAAACCGAACCGAGACCGTGGCCCAAAAACCGAGGTACGGACCGTACCGTGGGCTATCTGTACCGTTGCACCCCTAGCTGACACAGGTAAACACAACACAGCTGACACAGGTAAACACGACACAGCTGACACAGGGAAACACACGACACAGCTGACACAGGTAAACACAACACAGCTGACACAGGTAAACAACACAGCTGACACAGGTAAACAACACAGCTGACACAGGTAAACACAACACAGCTGACACAGGGAAACACACGACACAGCCGACACAGGGAAACACAACACAGCTGACACAGGTAAACACAACACAGCTGACACAGGTAAACACAACACAGCTGACACAGGTAAACAACACAGCTGACACAGGGAAACACACGACACAGCTGACACAGGTAAACACAACACAGCTGACACAGGTAAACAACACAGCTGACACAGGTAAACAACACAGCTGACACAGGTAAACACAACACAGCTGACACAGGGAAACACACAACACAGCTGACACAGGAAAACACACGACACAGCTGACACAGGTAAACACAACACAGCTGACACAGGTAAACACGACACAGCCGACACAGGGAAACACACGACACAGCTGACACAGGTAAACACGACACAGCTGACACAGGGAAACACACGACACAGCTGACACAGGTAAACACAACACAGCTGACACAGGTAAACAACACAGCTGACACAGGAAAACACACGACACAGCTGACACAGGTAAACACAACACAGCTGACACAGGGAAACACACGACACAGTCGACACAGGGAAACACGACACAGCCGACACAGGTAAACACAACACAGCTGACACAGGGAAACACACGACACAGCTGACACAGGGAAACACACGACACAGCTGACACAGGGAAACACACGACACAGCTGACACAGGTAAACACAACACAGCCGACACAGGTAAACACAACACAGCTGACACAGGGAAACACACGACACAGCTGACACAGGTAAACACGACACAGCCGACACAGGTAAACACAACACAGCCGACACAGGGAAACACACGACACAGCCGACACAGGTAAACACAACACAGCTGACACAGGCAAACAGACACGACACAGCTGACACAGGGAAACACACGACACAGCTGACACAGGGAAACACACGACACAGCTGACACAGGTAAACACAACACAGCTGACACAGGTAAACACAACACAGCTGACACAGGTAAACACAACACAGCTGACACAGGGAAACACACGACACAGCCGACACAGGGAAACACACGACACAGCTGACACAGGGAAACACACGACACAGCTGACACAGGTAAACACAACACAGCTGACACAGGTAAACACAACACAGCTGACACAGGTAAACACAACACAGCTGACACAGGGAAACACACGACACAGCTGACACAGGGAAACACACGACACAGCTGACACAGGTAAACACAACACAGCTGACACAGGTAAACACAACACAGCTGACACAGGGAAACACAACACAGCTGACACAGGGAAACACACGACACAGCTGACACAGGCAAACACACACGACACAGCTGACACAGGGAAACACACGACACAGCTGACACAGGTAAACACAACAACACAGCTGACACAAGTAAACACACGACACAGCTGACACAGGTAAACACAACACAGCTGACACAGGCAAACACACAACACAGCCGACACAGGGAAACACACAACACAGCTGACACAGGCAAACACAACACAGCTGACACAGGGAAACACACAACACAGCTGACACAGGCAAACAACACAGCTGACACAGGTAAACACACAACACAGCTGACACAGGCAAACACAACACAGCTGACACAGGTAAACACACAACACAGCTGACACAGGTAAACACAACAACACAGCTGACACAGGTAAACACAACACAGCTGACACAGGTAAACACACAACACAGCTGACACAGGGAAACACAACACAGCTGACACAGGTAAACACAACACAGCTGACACAGGGAAACACACGACACAGCCGACACAGGGAAACACACGACACAGCTGACACAGGGAAACACACGACACAGCTGACACAGGTAAACACAACACAGCTGACACAGGTAAACACAACACAGCTGACACAGGTAAACACAACACAGCTGACACAGGGAAACACACGACACAGCTGACACAGGGAAACACACGACACACCTGACACAGGTAAACACAACACAGCTGACACAGGTAAACACAACACAGCTGACACAGGGAAACACAACACAGCTGACACAGGGAAACACACGACACAGCTGACACAGGCAAACACACACGACACAGCTGACACAGGTAAACACAACAACACAGCTGACACAGGTAAACACACGACACAGCTGACACAGGTAAACACAACACAGCTGACACAGGCAAACACACAACACAGCCGACACAGGGAAACACACAACACAGCTGACACAGGCAAACACAACACAGCTGACACAGGGAAACACACAACACAGCTGACACAGGCAAACACAACACAGCTGACACAGGTAAACACACAACACAGCTGACACAGGCAAACACAACACAGCTGACACAGGTAAACACACAACACAGCTGACACAGGTAAACACAACAACACAGCTGACACAGGTAAACACAACACAGCTGACACAGGTAAACACACAACACAGCTGACACAGGGAAACACACAACACAGCTGACACAGGGAAACACACAACACAGCCGACACAGGGAAACACACAACACAGCCGACACAGGGAAACACACAACACAGCCGACACAGGGAAACACACGACACAGCTGACACAGGTAAACACAACACAGCTGACACAGGTAAACACAACACAGCTGACACAGGTAAACACAACACAGCCGACACAGGCAAACACACGACACAGCCGACACAGGCAAACACACGACACAGCCGACACAGGCAAACACACGACACAGCCGACACAGGCAAACACACAACACAGCGGACACAGGCAAACACACAACACAGCTGACACAGGCAAACACAACACAGCTGACACAGGGAAACACACGACACAGCTGACACAGGCAAACACAACACAGCTGACACAGGGAAACACACGACACAGCTGACACAGGTAAACACAACACAGCTGACACAGGTAAACACAACACAGCTGACACAGGCAAACACACAACACAGCGGACACAGGCAAACACACAACACAGCTGACACAGGCAAACACAACACAGCTGACACAGGGAAACACACGACACAGCTGACACAGGTAAACACAACACAGCTGACACAGGTAAACACAACACAGCTGACACAGGTAAACACAACACAGCTGACACAGGGAAACACACAACACAGATGACACAGGTAAACACACGACACAGCCGACACAGGCAAACACACGACACAGCCGACACAGGGAAACACACGAAACAGCCGACACAGGCAAACACACGACACAGCTGACACAGGGAAACAGCCGACACAGGGAAACACACGACACAGCCGACACAGGCAAACACAACACAGCTGACACAGGGAAACAGCCGACACAGCCGACACAGGCAAACACACGACACAGCCGACACAGGGAAACACACGAAACAGCCGACACAGGCAAACACACGACACAGCTGACACAGGGAAACAGCCGACACAGGGAAACACACGACACAGCCGACACAGGGAAACACACGACACAGCCGACACAGGTAAACACAACACAGCTGACACAGGTAAACACAACACAGCTGACACAGGAAAACACACGACACAGCCGACACAGGCAAACACACGACACAGCCGACACAGGCAAACACACGACACAGCCGACACAGGCAAACACACAACACAGCTGACACAGGTAAACACACAACACAGCTGACACAGGGAAACACACAACACAGCTGACACAGGGAAACACACAACACAGCTGACACAGGGAAACACACGACACAGCAGACACAGGGAAACAAGACACAGCAGACACAGGTAAACACACAACACAGCTGACACAGGGAAACACACGACACAGCTGACACAGGGAAACACACGACACAGCTGACACAGGTAAACACACAACACAGCTGACACAGGGAAACACACGACACAGCCGACACAGGCAAACACACGACACAGCCGACACAGGCAAACACACGACACAGCCGACACAGGCAAACACACAACACAGCGGACACAGGCAAACACACAACACAGCTGACACAGGCAAACACAACACAGCTGACACAGGGAAACACACGACACAGCTGACACAGGTAAACACAACACAGCTGACACAGGTAAACACAACACAGCTGACACAGGCAAACACACAACACAGCGGACACAGGCAAACACACAACACAGCTGACACAGGCAAACACAACACAGCTGACACAGGGAAACACACGACACAGCTGACACAGGTAAACACAACACAGCTGACACAGGTAAACACAACACAGCTGACACAGGTAAACACAACACAGCTGACACAGGGAAACACACAACACAGATGACACAGGTAAACACACGACACAGCCGACACAGGCAAACACACGACACAGCTGACACAGGGAAACACACAACACAGATGACACAGGTAAACACACGACACAGCCGACACAGGCAAACACACGACACAGCCGACACAGGGAAACACACGAAACAGCCGACACAGGCAAACACACGACACAGCTGACACAGGGAAACAGCCGACACAGGGAAACACACGACACAGCCGACACAGGCAAACACAACACAGCTGACACAGGGAAACAGCCGACACAGCCGACACAGGCAAACACACGACACAGCCGACACAGGGAAACACACGAAACAGCCGACACAGGCAAACACACGACACAGCTGACACAGGGAAACAGCCGACACAGGGAAACACACGACACAGCTGACACAGGGAAACAGCCGACACAGGGAAACACACGACACAGCCGACACAGGGAAACACACGACACAGCCGACACAGGTAAACACAACACAGCTGACACAGGTAAACACACAACACAGCTGACACAGGTAAACACAACACAGCTGACACAGGTAAACACAACACAGCTGACACAGGTAAACACAACACAGCTGACACAGGGAAACACACAACACAGATGACACAGGTAAACACACGACACAGCCGACACAGGCAAACACACGACACAGCTGACACAGGGAAACACACAACACAGATGACACAGGTAAACACACGACACAGCCGACACAGGCAAACACACGACACAGCCGACACAGGGAAACACACGAAACAGCCGACACAGGCAAACACACGACACAGCTGACACAGGGAAACAGCCGACACAGGGAAACACACGACACAGCCGACACAGGCAAACACAACACAGCTGACACAGGGAAACAGCCGACACAGCCGACACAGGCAAACACACGACACAGCCGACACAGGGAAACACACGAAACAGCCGACACAGGCAAACACACGACACAGCTGACACAGGGAAACAGCCGACACAGGCAAACACACGACACAGCTGACACAGGGAAACAGCCGACACAGGGAAACACACGACACAGCCGACACAGGGAAACACACGACACAGCCGACACAGGTAAACACAACACAGCTGACACAGGTAAACACAACACAGCTGACACAGGAAAACACACGACACAGCCGACACAGGCAAACACACGACACAGCCGACACAGGCAAACACACGACACAGCCGACACAGGCAAACACACAACACAGCTGACACAGGTAAACACACAACACAGCTGACACAGGGAAACACACAACACAGCTGACACAGGGAAACACACGACACAGCAGACACAGGGAAACAAGACACAGCAGACACAGGTAAACACACAACACAGCTGACACAGGGAAACACACGACACAGCTGACACAGGTAAACACACGACACAGCTGACACAGGTAAACACACAACACAGCTGACACAGGGAAACACACAACACAGCTGACACAGGGAAACACACAACACAGCTGACACAGGGAAACACAACAACTCAGCCGACACAGGTAAACAGACACGACACAGCTGACACAGGGAAACACACAACACAGCCGACACAGGTAAACACACAACACAGCCGACACAGGGAAACACACAACACAGCTGACACAGGGAAACACACACAGCTGACACAGGTAAACACACGACACAGCTGACACAGGTAAACACACAACACAGCTGACACAGGGAAACACACAACACAGCTGACACAGGCAAACACACAACACAGCTGACACAGGGAAACACACAACACAGCTGACACAGGTAAACACACAACACAGCTGACACAGGGAAACACACAACACAGCTGACACAGGTAAACACACAACACAGCTGACACAGGTAAACACACAACACAGCTGACACAGGGAAACAAACGACACAGCCGACACAGGGAAACACACACAGCCGACACAGGGAAACACACAACACAGCTGACACAGGTAAACACACGACACAGCTGACACAGGTAAACACACACAGCTGACACAGGTAAACACACAACACAGCTGACACAGGGAAACAAACGACACAGCCGACACAGGGAAACACACACAGCTGACACAGGTAAACACACAACACAGCTGACACAGGGAAACACAACAACACAGCCGACACAGGGAAACACACACAGCTGACACAGGTAAACAACACAGCTGACACAGGTAAACACAACACAGCTGACACAGGGAAACACACAACACAGCTGACACAGGAAAACACACGACACAGCTGACACAGGTAAACACAACACAGCCGACACAGGGAAACACACAACACAGCTGACACAGGGAAACACGACACAGCCGACACAGGGAAACACACGACACAGCTGACACAGGTAAACACGACACAGCTGACACAGGGAAACACACGACACAGCTGACACAGGTAAACACAACACAGCTGACACAGGTAAACAACACAGCTGACACAGGAAAACACACGACACAGCTGACACAGGTAAACACAACACAGCTGACACAGGGAAACACACGACACAGTCGACACAGGGAAACACGACACAGCCGACACAGGTAAACACAACACAGCTGACACAGGGAAACACACGACACAGCTGACACAGGGAAACACACGACACAGCTGACACAGGGAAACACACGACACAGCTGACACAGGTAAACACAACACAGCCGACACAGGTAAACACAACACAGCTGACACAGGGAAACACACGACACAGCTGACACAGGTAAACACGACACAGCCGACACAGGTAAACACAACACAGCCGACACAGGGAAACACACGACACAGCCGACACAGGTAAACACAACACAGCTGACACAGGCAAACAGACACGACACAGCTGACACAGGGAAACACACGACACAGCTGACACAGGGAAACACACGACACAGCTGACACAGGTAAACACAACACAGCTGACACAGGTAAACACAACACAGCTGACACAGGTAAACACAACACAGCTGACACAGGGAAACACACGACACAGCCGACACAGGGAAACACACGACACAGCTGACACAGGGAAACACACGACACAGCTGACACAGGTAAACACAACACAGCTGACACAGGTAAACACAACACAGCTGACACAGGTAAACACAACACAGCTGACACAGGGAAACACACGACACAGCTGACACAGGGAAACACACGACACAGCTGACACAGGTAAACACAACACAGCTGACACAGGTAAACACAACACAGCTGACACAGGGAAACACAACACAGCTGACACAGGGAAACACACGACACAGCTGACACAGGCAAACACACACGACACAGCTGACACAGGGAAACACACGACACAGCTGACACAGGTAAACACAACAACACAGCTGACACAAGTAAACACACGACACAGCTGACACAGGTAAACACAACACAGCTGACACAGGCAAACACACAACACAGCCGACACAGGGAAACACACAACACAGCTGACACAGGCAAACACAACACAGCTGACACAGGGAAACACACAACACAGCTGACACAGGCAAACAACACAGCTGACACAGGTAAACACACAACACAGCTGACACAGGCAAACACAACACAGCTGACACAGGTAAACACACAACACAGCTGACACAGGTAAACACAACAACACAGCTGACACAGGTAAACACAACACAGCTGACACAGGTAAACACACAACACAGCTGACACAGGGAAACACAACACAGCTGACACAGGTAAACACAACACAGCTGACACAGGGAAACACACGACACAGCCGACACAGGGAAACACACGACACAGCTGACACAGGGAAACACACGACACAGCTGACACAGGTAAACACAACACAGCTGACACAGGTAAACACAACACAGCTGACACAGGTAAACACAACACAGCTGACACAGGGAAACACACGACACAGCTGACACAGGGAAACACACGACACACCTGACACAGGTAAACACAACACAGCTGACACAGGTAAACACAACACAGCTGACACAGGGAAACACAACACAGCTGACACAGGGAAACACACGACACAGCTGACACAGGCAAACACACACGACACAGCTGACACAGGTAAACACAACAACACAGCTGACACAGGTAAACACACGACACAGCTGACACAGGTAAACACAACACAGCTGACACAGGCAAACACACAACACAGCCGACACAGGGAAACACACAACACAGCTGACACAGGCAAACACAACACAGCTGACACAGGGAAACACACAACACAGCTGACACAGGCAAACACAACACAGCTGACACAGGTAAACACACAACACAGCTGACACAGGCAAACACAACACAGCTGACACAGGTAAACACACAACACAGCTGACACAGGTAAACACAACAACACAGCTGACACAGGTAAACACAACACAGCTGACACAGGTAAACACACAACACAGCTGACACAGGGAAACACACAACACAGCTGACACAGGGAAACACACAACACAGCCGACACAGGGAAACACACAACACAGCCGACACAGGGAAACACACAACACAGCCGACACAGGGAAACACACGACACAGCTGACACAGGTAAACACAACACAGCTGACACAGGTAAACACAACACAGCTGACACAGGTAAACACAACACAGCTGACACAGGCAAACACACGACACAGCCGACACAGGCAAACACACGACACAGCCGACACAGGCAAACACACGACACAGCCGACACAGGCAAACACACAACACAGCGGACACAGGCAAACACAAAACACAGCTGACACAGGCAAACACAACACAGCTGACACAGGGAAACACACGACACAGCTGACACAGGCAAACACAACACAGCTGACACAGGGAAACACACGACACAGCTGACACAGGTAAACACAACACAGCTGACACAGGTAAACACAACACAGCTGACACAGGCAAACACACAACACAGCGGACACAGGCAAACACACAACACAGCTGACACAGGCAAACACAACACAGCTGACACAGGGAAACACACGACACAGCTGACACAGGTAAACACAACACAGCTGACACAGGTAAACACAACACAGCTGACACAGGTAAACACAACACAGCTGACACAGGGAAACACACAACACAGATGACACAGGTAAACACACGACACAGCCGACACAGGCAAACACACGACACAGCCGACACAGGGAAACACACGAAACAGCCGACACAGGCAAACACACGACACAGCTGACACAGGGAAACAGCCGACACAGGGAAACACACGACACAGCCGACACAGGCAAACACAACACAGCTGACACAGGGAAACAGCCGACACAGCCGACACAGGCAAACACACGACACAGCCGACACAGGGAAACACACGAAACAGCCGACACAGGCAAACACACGACACAGCTGACACAGGGAAACAGCCGACACAGGGAAACACACGACACAGCCGACACAGGGAAACACACGACACAGCCGACACAGGTAAACACAACACAGCTGACACAGGTAAACACAACACAGCTGACACAGGAAAACACACGACACAGCCGACACAGGCAAACACACGACACAGCCGACACAGGCAAACACACGACACAGCCGACACAGGCAAACACACAACACAGCTGACACAGGTAAACACACAACACAGCTGACACAGGGAAACACACAACACAGCTGACACAGGGAAACACACAACACAGCTGACACAGGGAAACACACGACACAGCAGACACAGGGAAACAAGACACAGCAGACACAGGTAAACACACAACACAGCTGACACAGGGAAACACACGACACAGCTGACACAGGGAAACACACGACACAGCTGACACAGGTAAACACACAACACAGCTGACACAGGGAAACACACGACACAGCCGACACAGGCAAACACACGACACAGCCGACACAGGCAAACACACGACACAGCCGACACAGGCAAACACACAACACAGCGGACACAGGCAAACACACAACACAGCTGACACAGGCAAACACAACACAGCTGACACAGGGAAACACACGACACAGCTGACACAGGTAAACACAACACAGCTGACACAGGTAAACACAACACAGCTGACACAGGCAAACACACAACACAGCGGACACAGGCAAACACACAACACAGCTGACACAGGCAAACACAACACAGCTGACACAGGGAAACACACGACACAGCTGACACAGGTAAACACAACACAGCTGACACAGGTAAACACAACACAGCTGACACAGGTAAACACAACACAGCTGACACAGGGAAACACACAACACAGATGACACAGGTAAACACACGACACAGCCGACACAGGCAAACACACGACACAGCTGACACAGGGAAACACACAACACAGATGACACAGGTAAACACACGACACAGCCGACACAGGCAAACACACGACACAGCCGACACAGGGAAACACACGAAACAGCCGACACAGGCAAACACACGACACAGCTGACACAGGGAAACAGCCGACACAGGGAAACACACGACACAGCCGACACAGGCAAACACAACACAGCTGACACAGGGAAACAGCCGACACAGCCGACACAGGCAAACACACGACACAGCCGACACAGGGAAACACACGAAACAGCCGACACAGGCAAACACACGACACAGCTGACACAGGGAAACAGCCGACACAGGGAAACACACGACACAGCTGACACAGGGAAACAGCCGACACAGGGAAACACACGACACAGCCGACACAGGGAAACACACGACACAGCCGACACAGGTAAACACAACACAGCTGACACAGGTAAACACACAACACAGCTGACACAGGTAAACACAACACAGCTGACACAGGTAAACACAACACAGCTGACACAGGTAAACACAACACAGCTGACACAGGGAAACACACAACACAGATGACACAGGTAAACACACGACACAGCCGACACAGGCAAACACACGACACAGCTGACACAGGGAAACACACAACACAGATGACACAGGTAAACACACGACACAGCCGACACAGGCAAACACACGACACAGCCGACACAGGGAAACACACGAAACAGCCGACACAGGCAAACACACGACACAGCTGACACAGGGAAACAGCCGACACAGGGAAACACACGACACAGCCGACACAGGCAAACACAACACAGCTGACACAGGGAAACAGCCGACACAGCCGACACAGGCAAACACACGACACAGCCGACACAGGGAAACACACGAAACAGCCGACACAGGCAAACACACGACACAGCTGACACAGGGAAACAGCCGACACAGGCAAACACACGACACAGCTGACACAGGGAAACAGCCGACACAGGGAAACACACGACACAGCCGACACAGGGAAACACACGACACAGCCGACACAGGTAAACACAACACAGCTGACACAGGTAAACACAACACAGCTGACACAGGAAAACACACGACACAGCCGACACAGGCAAACACACGACACAGCCGACACAGGCAAACACACGACACAGCCGACACAGGCAAACACACAACACAGCTGACACAGGTAAACACACAACACAGCTGACACAGGGAAACACACAACACAGCTGACACAGGGAAACACACGACACAGCAGACACAGGGAAACAAGACACAGCAGACACAGGTAAACACACAACACAGCTGACACAGGGAAACACACGACACAGCTGACACAGGTAAACACACGACACAGCTGACACAGGTAAACACACAACACAGCTGACACAGGGAAACACACAACACAGCTGACACAGGGAAACACAACAACTCAGCCGACACAGGTAAACAGACACGACACAGCTGACACAGGGAAACACACAACACAGCCGACACAGGTAAACACACAACACAGCCGACACAGGGAAACACACAACACAGCTGACACAGGGAAACACACACAGCTGACACAGGTAAACACACGACACAGCTGACACAGGTAAACACACAACACAGCTGACACAGGGAAACACACAACACAGCTGACACAGGCAAACACACAACACAGCTGACACAGGGAAACACACAACACAGCTGACACAGGTAAACACACAACACAGCTGACACAGGGAAACACACAACACAGCTGACACAGGTAAACACACAACACAGCTGACACAGGTAAACACACAACACAGCTGACACAGGGAAACAAACGACACAGCCGACACAGGGAAACACACACAGCCGACACAGGGAAACACACAACACAGCTGACACAGGTAAACACACGACACAGCTGACACAGGTAAACACACACAGCTGACACAGGTAAACACACAACACAGCTGACACAGGGAAACAAACGACACAGCCGACACAGGGAAACACACACAGCTGACACAGGTAAACACACAACACAGCTGACACAGGGAAACACAACAACACAGCCGACACAGGGAAACACACACAGCCGACACAGGGAAACACACACAGCCGACACAGGGAAACACAACAACACAGCCGACACAGGGAAACACACAACAGCTGACACAGGTAAACACACAACACAGCCGACACAGGGAAACACACGACACAGCCGACACAGGGAAACACACGACACAGCCGACACAGGGAAACACACGTGCTAGAAGAGCTTTAAGAGCGGTATCTCTGGTCGTAATCAGTCCTTCACTGACCAATCAGTGTTCATTAGCAGAATGCTAGCGTGTTATGGGCAACAACAACTCAACCTGTAAGAAATCGAAAGGACATAAGTACTCGTTCATTCAACTTTCGACCTATAACCCATGTTGAACTTGCAAAACCTACAATCAAATCTGAGATTTCTCAACGGCAATCGGGTGAAAGAGACAAATTTAGCCGTCTAGCCCCATAGACTCCCATTAATTCTGCACTCATGGGCGATCGCCCCCAGTGGAGCTCTGGTGGAACTACAACCAACATTCGGTACAATAGGACTCAATAGGGAGTGGCCAGACTCTCTGTAGACGGGCTCTGGTTGCTGTCACTTTAAGAGTGAATGATCCAATACACTGATACACATCCGATATTCTTGTTCATATTCTGCTTCTTCATATTTCTGCAACGCATTTTTTTAGCGTTTTATGAGACATGTCCCAGGACATCATTCTGACGGGATCTCTTCCCGAATCCCCCCTTGACGTCTTCCTCTCGTTTTTATTCGTTTATGAATATTTCAATAGATTTTCGTCATAGTTTTTGTCATTCAAAACTTGTCATTTTTATTTAGGTATCATATTTTATTCAGAAAAAAAATATTGCTGACACAAATTATGATAATTATTATTCCTCGACGAAATGAACACTGCTAAAATGTCTTCGTTTCAATGTTGTCAGCCATAAATATACTACATTATATTCACGTTACAACTTGAGAGCGCATTGATGTCCATTTTCCGACTAAGAATTTCCCATTAGGAAACTCGTTACACCAGTTCTGAGCACGTGAAGAGCATGCATTGTTGTGTTTACATCAGGTAAAGTTTATGCATATCATTATAATCATGCATCCTGTAAACGTAAAGGGTTTCTGAATCATTTGAATGTCAGTTGGGGAAAACTCTTCATCTGAATTTGGATACAGCCGGAAGTGTTCCTGCTCTGATGAAAGACTGTGTCACACAGTCTGTGTGTGTGTGTGTGTGTGTGTGTGTGTGTGTGTTGAAAAGACCCTCAGATCGTCCGGTTGATCGTGTTTTTACATGGAATCTCTTGATTCTCCGGAGCTCTTAAAGAAACACGACACTCACACGACACACATTCGCACGCGACAGATCAAACGCTGACCTTCAGCTTTAACAGTGTTATCTAGAGATGTGATTTAAAGACATTAAACACATCACAGCTGCTCGAATCTCCTTCTGAAGAACGATGTTAATCTGAGGCGCATTCTTCATGATCATGAAAACAGTGTTTACTCGCTTTCCTTTAAAAAGGCATCAGAATGTCAAGAATGTGTCGTCATGTTTATATCTAGTGTTTCTCTGGAAACTTTCATCACGGTCTGCCTCTTTCATTTAAAGCAGGAACTGCAAAAAACAACAACAAAAAATCTGTAAATTAACCAAGAAAATGTCAGCCTCTTTTAGCTCAAGCTGTAATTTAACACAATCTTATGTTCACGATTTTGTGATTTCAGTTAGATTATTTTATTTCATGTAATGATTTTTAAAAAATGGTTTTAGTTTCACTTTCGTTTAAAAAGGAAGAATAATTCAGTGGAAGAATTTGGACTGTAATTATATGACATTGTGCTTCTATAGACTGCAGTCTTTCTCTAGAAACTTCAGTCTGATACGAGCCCAAAAGAAAAGAAGTGAATATTTCAGTAATTTAACACCACATTCTTCCCAGCAAACACATTTACGTTGTGGAAACGTCTTGTCAGTGGTGGAAAGAGTACTAAATAATTGTACTTAAGTAAAAGTATTGCTACTTAAGTAATAATTTACTTGAGTACAAGTAGAAGTACTGAAAAATAATATGACTCAAGTAAGAGTAAATAAGTAGTTTGCTTAAAAACTACTCAAGTAACTACGTTACAAAGTACTTTAGTATTATTTTTCTATTTTTACCCAAAATGGGGAGATGATAGCGATATGGAGCGCTAAACACTCTCATGTCAATTCTGTTTCATTCATACTGGAAGCCCAGTACACACTGATTCATACCTCGCGCAGAAAGTCCACAAGTGAGATTCATAGAATGATTCACTTATGACGTTTCAGGAAATGCCCATATGGATATAATAACATGCAAATAGAGACATTTGACTGAAGAAACATGAAGACAAACACATGATAGCGATATCTTAGGTATTTTCATAAGAATGATGTATGTCTTTAAAGGGATAGTTCACCAAAAAAGGAAAATTAGCCCCTGATTTATTCACCCTCAAGCCATCCTAGGTGTATATGACATTCTTCTTTCAGATAAATACAATCAGAGTTATATTAAAAAATGTCCTGGCTCTTCCAAGCTTTATAATTGCAGTGAATGGCTAGAGAAAATTTGAAGCCCAATAAAGTGCACCCATCCATGATAAAAGTGCTCCACTTTTACTCCAGGGGGTTAATAAAGGCCTTCTGAAGTGAAGCCATGAGTTTGTGTAAGGAAAATACCCATATTTATAACTTTATAATCTAAAATAACTAGCTTCAGCCAGACGACCGACCATACGCATCGATTTACGGTGGAAGACTAACCCCTGACTCGACGCACAACGTATATATATTATAGAAGAGCAGCTTCAGTTTGTTGCACAGCCCTATTTGTTTAAACCATGAGAGGCGTCTAAGCTTACGATACTCCTACATCCTACATCATACATGTGTCACAGGTTACTCTTGTGGCGCAAGTCAATTTACTTAGTATGCGTACGATCGTACGAAGCTAGTTATTTTAGATTATAAAGTTATAAATATGGGTATTTTTCAAAAACTCATGGCTTCGTTTCCGAAGGCCTTTATTAACCCACTGGAGCAATGTGGAGTATTTTTATTTATTTTTTATCATGAATGGATGCACTTTTTTGGGTTTTAAATTTTTTCCAGCCATTCAACTTGGAGAAGCCAGGACATTTAATTATGTGTGAGTAAATCATGGGCTAATTTTCATTTTTGGGTGAACTAACCCATTAATGCAATGCTAATCAACATAGCCTGTATTATAGAATTTAATAAAATAATATATTCTCACACATGACACCACAGAAGTAATTTCAAGTAATTTTGATTTTGAAGCAAAACATGATATTAAACTCATAAATTGTAGTTTTTGACGGTATGCTAAGCAAACATACTAGCTTCCCCTGTTGTCAAGAGAAAATGTTTTATTACTAATCTTTAAAAGTAAGTACAGGTAAGATCATTTGAATGTTTTTATTTGAATAATTTCATATTTGAAAGCAAAGAAGGTTAAGTGAAAGGTCCGATAAAAAAGAGAGATGTAGTATGAATAAAAAAAGTGCCAGTAAAAAATAAAATACAAATTAAGTGGGGTATGGTTAACGTTAAATGAAATGCTCTTTTTTTTCCGTTCTACCGAAAATGTGCTGGGAGCCTACTATTGCTTTTACATGCATCTGATTGACAGACAAATCATGCGATCTTATTTCACTGTTGTTGAGGGTTTTTCAGCTTTGTACAAAGTTTGTTTCGTAGATTTAGTTTAATTGTATTGTTAAAGAGGGCGAGCTTTACCTTTCAGTTGAACTGTGTTATGTTTTCAAGACACTTACATGTTCTTGCTCTGTCCAAGCAATAATGGTGTCCATGTTATGAGCCGAGTTTTTTATTTACTTCAACTGCTCAATGCTCTGGTAATATCAATGGGATGACCCATTTCAGGAGTTGCCACAATTACATTTTAAAACCAGAATATGAGCATAGCTCACTTATATTCAATAAAATATTGAAACGTTAGCAATACGGATTCTAAACACGAGCGCCAGTGATTGAATGACAAAGTGCGGTTTGAACGCCCCGCCCCCCAGCTGAACTGGAAGTTTTGATTGGTTTTGCACCCGAGTCAGACCTGTCTGTTATTGGCTGAAGCACTTCAGAACTGTCTGTTATTGGCTGAAGCGCAGGGCTGAGGGCTCAGCCTCCACCGCACGCAGTCGTTTGAATTTGAAAAGTGTTTGTGAAATGTAAGCTCGCTCTGTTACTCCGTCGGCACCTTTGTCAAAGTACTTACTTTTGGTGAAAAATAAATGTAGCGAAGTTGAATACTTTATTTTAATTCTAATCAAGTAAAAGTAAAAGTACCACAATTTAATTATACTCAAGAAAGTAGAAAAAATCTAAAAATCTACTCAAGTACTGTAACAAAAGTAGCCTATTTGTAATTAGTTACTTTCCACCACTGCGTCTTGTTGCATTTCTTCTGTGGCAACGTCGCTGTCTTCGTGCTCGCAACATTGTAACAACGTAGAATTGTAAGACGCGACATTCAGCAACTGAGAGATGACGTTCTGACAGTTTTTTGTTTTTATGCTGGATAGGCCTATAGATATCCACCATTTAGCATTTTATGTTTTGACGTTAATTTTTAATTAATCAGATGTTAGATAATTATATATATTTTTAAATATTGTTTATCCTTATTATTATTTAATGGGGCTATCAGTAAATTAACCTAATTATAATCAACACCTGCAAGTGTACATTTTGAAGAGTAACAATTACAGAAGGTTACGTTAATTCAACTTTATTTAAACTAACTGCAATGGTAATCAAATTGCACTTCCAAAAGTCATACATTTGTGAAAAAAGAAAAAAACTAAATAAATGAATATACAGATTTCTTTTAAAAGGGTCAAATATTGCCATTTTTGTACAAGCTAATATGATTCTTTAGGGTCTAAATTAAAAGTTTGTATTATACTTTAATTAAAAATTCTCATTAGTATTGTAAGAAAACACTAATTTTACCTGGTCAAAAACAGCTCTGTTTTCAGCACGCCGTTTCAGTGCATGTGTCTTTAAATGATAATGAGCTTTGCTCACCCCGCCCCTCTGTTCTGTGCGTACACCGTTTTTAATAATAACACAATAACCATAACGCATAGTTCATTATAAACGTGGGATTATGAATTATATTGAGAACGTCCTACACAGAAAACATGCCGTAATGTACCCTGAGTGTAAACCTTAGCCGCATTCATCGTGAAGCGTGCAGGCGATTTGCAAAGATTGATATAAATATTAATATAAAGGTTAATAAAACGTTACACTCACTTCTTCTTCTGGAGGTGCAGCAGGAACACGAATAGTTGGTACGATCCTTTTTTCAGGAGCAGCTTCTCAGCAAAACCAGCTTTATACTGACCCTCGTGTGTAAAGCAGTCTGGTGTGAGAGATGATTCACGCAAACATGAAAGCATTGACGTTGATCGTGGGGAATATTCCCTTCGAGAACAAACTCAGCCACTGCGTCTTCAGCGGTTCGGGTTTAGGAGCATCAACATGACTGATGTGTTCATTATTACACCCAAGAACAGAACACCACAATCGCTTAGAGCCATTCTGCTCATAGACAGAGCTCAGCATATCAACAATGACCGCGCCGGTCCGCGCTGACTATGATTGACAGCTCGCTCACGAGCGAGGGCGGGTCTGTGTTGAAACGCTGCTGTCAATCAACAATCGTGGGATGGGCGTCGATTTTGTGACGTCACACGGTCTTGATTTGAGACAGGGGAAAACATATAAGAAGATTAAAAAAAAACACTGGATGGATTTTTATCATTTTATGATGGTTGTGTACAGACACTGCCAACACACATTTCAGTACAATCAACTTGTAAAAGTGCATGTAACATTATATGACCTCTTTAAAGGTAGGGTAGGTAGGAATTGTCTAAAAAACTTATTTTACAAATTTGTTTAAACTTTATTTATATATAAATACATAATTAAAATGTAAGTACTCTGAAAAAGAAAGTATAAAAATCGAGTGTCTGTAGACCTCTCACGACTGTTTTAAAGACAGCTCATTATTTCCATTCACTCCACCCCCTCCCTTCTGGGCTCCTTCCAAAGCCACGCCCCCAAAACACATGAACGCGCGACTCCGACCGCTGAGCTGGAGGATGCATTATTTACCTGAGACGAGCGGAGAGGAAGGAGCGCAGTGCATGTAGTGACATCATGTCAGAATCACATGTAATAAAAAAATCTAACTTTATCACTATGAATATAAACAAATAAGATGTATTTTAGTACTCGCTATCAAGCTAGCATATTGATATTGGTAAAGTTTAAAATATATATTTTTTGATTCGCTAACGAGCTAGTTATATCTAAGGCAAAGCTAAAAACAGGTTGCATTGATACACGTTTTTCCATTACCATCAGTTACATTGTGATGAAGATGAATTTCGTTGTAAGATTCATAACATATATGGTGTTCTGCATGTAAGAGTTTACATGATAAAAACATTGTTGACTCTGATGAGGACTACACTCCAGAGACAAGTACCATATCGTCAGCTCGAGGACAGGTCCGTGGTCGAGGGCTAAGCAGAGGAGGTCGTGCAAGAGGCCGTGCAACTAGGGTCCGAGGAAGTAGAGGCCAAGGACGGGGTGGTCGCTGGAAAGCCACGCCGATATTGACACGCGTTTTATTTCTTTGTTTATCCAAAGACTTTTTTTTTTTACAAAGTCTTCCTTTTTTGCCTTGTTTGCCTTCACTAACTGCATATGCCGGTAATGTGAATTTTGATTGCTCTTTCTCTGCCATTGTTTTGCTATTCCTAGGTTCCATGCCTCTTGAATTCCTCAAATCAAACGTGCGCACAAGTGGGCAGATCCCGTGGCAAAAGGGTGGTTGCCATGGTTGCGAGAGAGAGTGACAGTCACCTAAGCCAATCCTTTGTTTCGTCCCCGAATGGAAATAATGAGCTGTGTTTAATGCAGATTAAACGGTCTAGAGTCACTCGATTTTTATACTCTTTTTTTTTCAGAGTACTTACATTTTAATTATGTATTGATATATATAGAAACAAATTTGGAAAAAAGTTTTTTATAAAATTCCTCCCTACCCTACCTTTAAGTATAATAAATAAAACATAAGCAAAGATCAGAATATTTAATGAACAAAACCGGTTCTGTACATGGCAGACAGTAGTTGAAAGCTGGGCGATACACTGTAAAAACATTTTTTTTAAAGTTGTGTCCTTAATTTTTTAAAGTTCAATCAACTTGGATGTTTAATTCATTACAACTTGAATTCATCAGACTGACTTAAAAAAATTAGTTGAATCTTGTATAAATAAATAAAAAAGTTGAAAATTGCTTAACTTATTTTGATGAGTTAAAGTCATGTAAAAACATATCTTGTCATAACTTATTGATCATATTTTTTTTTACAGTGTATGTTGTCCAGTGGTTGTCAAGACACCCTCGGCACAACCTTAAGCAGCGGCCCTGAGCGGTGGTTTAATGTCAACATTGTGACAACGCTGTAACAACCTTCACCACACAACGTATTTATAGCAACCTTTTGGCCATGTTGATAAAACGTTGTTAGAAGGTTGGGTACGTTGTGCCAACATTCTGTGTTTGCTGGGTTATTATCACGATTCGTTCATTTAATCTGCTATCACATCATGTCATAATTACTGTTTTTAAGAGATTACGACTTGAGAGATCATCCTCGCAGAACTCGTAAACTGTCGTTGATCGTGTTGCCATAGAAACGCATAATTCCGAGTCCGAGAACATCTCCGAGTTGGCGTAAATGCAACATTTCATTTTTCAAATAAATAGCTACATAAATAAATTTACGAATAAATGTAATACATAAAATAAACATAAATATACAAAGAAATGTAAAAAATAAACATAAAAAGAAACTAAAATAAAATAAATGAGTATTTATACTTTTATTTCCTTAGGCTATTTATTTATAATTGTATAATTTTTTTACACTTCTAAGTATGTGCATTTGTTTTTGTTTTTACATTTCTTCGTATATGTATTTATTTTTGTATTTATGTATTATTTTGGCAGCTTTGGAATTCCATAGTAAAGACAGTAAAAACTCAAGCAACATAAAATGCTACAAACTTTATTTAAACATATATAACATTACAAACACAAAGCAATTAAAAAAATCACAGTATTTGATTCAGATTCACATTGGGATTTCCAGCAGTGAGCGATACAGAGTTCATAACCAGATAATAATGCATATCAGATTACAGTTCATAACTCACATGACAACTAAACGAATGTGCATTCAGAGTTTTGCATGTTTGTCTGAGGAGCGAGATCATGTCAGAACCTCTGAAGATGAATCTAGTTGGACTAGATGACAGTTTTAGTCGATGTGGAGTGTGTGTGTGTGTCAGTGGGTCCGACTCGCTGCAAGACGCTCACACACCCGTGGTAACTCAGGCATCGGGTCAGTGGCTTCTCCTCGGTCAGTTTTCCACTCGCTGGATCAAACGCCCAGATCAGATCAACAGCAGAAGAAGACTCGTTCCGACCCCCGACAACATACACCTTCCCTTCACACGCCGTCAGTCCGCAGCCCTCCTGAAACACACACACACACACACACACAGGTCTGGTTCACTATCTTTGTGAGGACTCTCCATAGACGTAATGGTTTTTATACTGTACAAACTGTATATTTTGTCCCCTTACACGAACCCGACCCCTAAACCCATCACACACACACACACACATTAACCCTACACCTAAACCTACCCATCACACACACTCACACACACACATTAACCCTTCACCTAAACCTACCCATCACACACACACACACACACACACACACACACACACACACACACACACACACACACACATGCACACACACACAGACACACACACACACACACACACACAAACCCAAGAACACGTCACAATAGCTACATGTAGCGCCGCTGTGCTTCGGGCAACCTGAGTTCAAGTCCAGCTTGCGGACCTTTACCGATCCCAAAAATCTAAAATCTAAACGTCTAAATCTAAAAATAACGAAAAAAAAAAACCAAACATGTCTCGAACAGGCTGGATCTACTAATGCAACGTAAAAATGCTTTTCGGAAGTCATTCCTACAGCTTGGTGGATTTTGTGTCTCCATAAAACAAATGCATATTTCAGAAGAATGTTAATCAACTTTCATGTCGCATGGTTTTGTAAGCATAGATGTTCCTGAATTAACAAAAACTCGTAATTAATACAGAAAAATACTTTTTGACAGGCAAATTTCCATTCGCCCAATCATGTTTTCTCAAATTTGTGAGTATAAGTATATACGTTTACTTCTCTCAAACTCCAGTCCACCGTTACACTGGGGTTACTTGCCCTAAGCGTGTGCACATCTCTGAGGGAAAATGGTTTCTGGTCCAGTGCAGTGACTGTGTGTGTGTGTGTGTGTGTGTGTGTGTTTGTGTGTGTGTGTGTGTGTGTGTGTGTGTGTGTGTGTGTGTGTGTGTTTCTCTCACCACTCTGACGGGCAGCACCGCAGCAGAACTCCAGGTGTCTTTACTGGGCGAGTAACAGAAGATCTGGTCTAGCAAGCCTCCGGTGACGTAGATGCAGCCGTTGAGTGTGACGGCGCTGATGGAGCGGTGAGAGAACGGGCAGTTCGACACAAACGACCATCGGTTCGTCACCGGGTCATAACACTGCACCTGGGACAGGAATTAATACTTCATACATGGGCTTTAAAACACACAAATGAACTAAATCCAATTTGTGAAGAAAAAAAACCCCGGACAAAATTCAGTAATATTATTGATTCGGCTGCACTGAGAACAAAACTTGATTTGAATAATGACACAATTGAGCAGCTTATATCTGAATGGAACTTTACAGTTATTGAACTAAACTGAATCAATAAGAAATCAACAGGAATAATAAACAATATTTAACATCTAAATGGTTTCATCTTAATGTCGCAATGAAAAGTGCAGATCTTCCATATTGTGACTTTTATCCAAGTGTAACGGATTATCAAAAAAGAAAACAAATGTGGGGCGGGGCTTGGTTCTGTGCATCGGTTGTTGATTGGCTGTTGAGATGTGGGTGTGGCTCTCAACAGTGTATGCAGATGAGCATGAGCTTCATGGGGCGGAGCTTGACACTGGGTCCTGGTTTGGGTTAGCGGTGCCGGTCTCACCTGGTTAGTGTTGGCTTGTTAACTAGTCTCTCCTGGTTAGTGTTGGCGTGTTTGCTCACGTGTTGGCGTGTTCACTAGTCTCACCTGGTTAGTGTTGGCGTGTTTGCTGACATGTTGGTGTGTTAACTAGTCTCTCCTGGTTAGTGTTGGCGTGTTTGCTCACATGTTGGCGTGTTAACTAGTCTCACCTGGTTAGTGTTGGCGTGTTTGCTCACGTGTTGGCGTGTTCACTAGTCTCACCTGGTTAGTGTTGGCGTGTTTGCTCACATGTTGGCGTGTTAACTAGTCTCACCTGGTTAGTGTTGGCGTGTTAACTAGTCTCAGCTGGTTAGTGTTTGTGTGTTAACTAGTCTCACCTGGTTAGTGTTGGCTTGTTAACTAGTCTCTCCTGGTTAGTGTTGGCGTGTTTGCTCACGTGTTGGCGTGTTCACTAGTCTCACCTGGTTAGTGTTGGAGTGTTTGCTGACATGTTGGTGTGTTAACTAGTCTCACCTGGTTAGTGTTGGCGTGTTTGCTCACATGTTGGCGTGTTTGCTCACATGTTGGCGTGTTAACTAGTCTCAGCTGGTTAGTGTTGTGTGTTAACTAGTCTCACCTGGTTAGTGTTGGCATGTTTGCTCACATGTTGGCGTGTTAACTAGTCTCACCTGGTTAGTGTTGGCGTGTTAACTAGTCTCAGCTGGTTAGTGTTGTGTGTTAACTAGTCTCACCTGGTTAGTGTTGGCGTGTTTGCTCACATGTTGGCGTGTTAACTAGTCTCACCTGGTTAGTGTTGGCGTGTTAACTAGTCTCAGCTGGTTAGTGTTTGTGTGTTAACTAGTTTCACCTGGTTAGTGTTGGCGTGTTCGCTCACATGTTGGCGTGTTAACTGGTCTCACCTGGTTAGTGTTGGCGTGTTCGCTCACATGTTGGCGTGTTAACTGGTCTCACCTGGTTAATGTTGGTGTGTTTGCTCACATGTTGGCGTGTTAACTAGTCTCTCCTGGTTAGTGTTGGCGTGTTAGCTCACGTGTTGGCGTGTTCACTAGTCTCACCTGGTTAGTGTTGGCGTGTTCGCACATGAGTTGGCGTGTTAACTAGTCTCACCTGGTTAGTGTTGGCATGTTAACTAGTCTCACCTAGTGTGTTAACTAGTCTCACCTGGTTAGTGTTGGCGTGTTCGCACATGTGTTGGCGTGTTAACTAGTCTCACCTGGTTAGTGTTGGCGTGTTTGCTCACATGTTGGCGTGTTAACTAGTCTCACCTGGTTAGTGTTGGCGTGTTTGCTCACATGTTAGCGTGTTAACTAGTCTCACCTGGTTAGTGTTGGCGTGTTTGCTCACATGTTGGCGTGTTAACTAGTCTCACCTGGTTAGTGTTGGCGTGTTTGCTCACATGTTGGCGTGTTAACTAGTCTCACCTGGTTAGTGTTGGCGTGTTCGCTCACGGCTCCTCCGATGGCGTACAGTTTCCCGGCGCAGCTGCTCAGAGCGGCAGAACTCACGGGTATCAGCAGGTCAGAGACGCTCGTCCAGGTGTTCTCATGCGGACTGTAACACTCCACGCTGGACAGACGCTCACGACCGTTATAACCACCGGCCACATACAGCTACACACACACACACACACACACACACACACACACACACACACATTAGCACATGAACTACAGAACACCTGCTGCTGTTGGGCAGTGAACGAGTCAAATGAGTCAAATGAATCAGTTCGTTCGTTCTTGAGTTTGATGCTGAAACGAGCCTCACCTTCCCACACATGGACACCATCTTATGCCTCCATCTGCCTTTGTTCAGCCCGCGGACTCGGACCCACTGGTTGAGCTGCGTCATGTAGCGCCACACGTCTGCGCTGTTCAGCTGTCCACCTGCACACACACGTCACACACAACACACACCTGTCAGCACAACCCCTTAGACATACAATACACTCCTGAAGATTTTAAGTCAATATTTTAACAACACGTTTGCATGTTCACATTTCTTCTTTATGGTCACATGCAAGTTAGATCAAATGTTGAATCTTTTATTTTTGGCAAATGTTTAGTGATTAGTGTTATTTTCAAAGTTTTATATACAGGACTGCACAACTTGGCCGAAAATTTATATTGCGATCATTTTGTCATTTATGGCGATACGACATTTAGTTTTTATAAGTAAATCATATTCCTGCTGCTGCTGAAACATCCACACACAAAGAACACAGACTCTTAAAAATAAAGGTTCCGAAAGTATTATGATGTATTATATTATGTTATAGCCTTTCAACAACTCACAAACTCCCAATTTGGAAACTGTATTGTATGGACAGATATTCTTGAATTATGAAAAAAGAAAGTCATGCATGTTTGATGTTTGGAGTAAGCAAGTAAATGAAGCATGACAAGCGGGTGACAGTTTTGTCTGAACTAACAGATGGCCATGAGATCACAATCACACGCACGTTCATCTCCTGATCTGATCCAGATAAGACTCTCTGGAATCACGTGTCAAAACATTCCATGCTGATGCCGGAGCTGATAGAGTAACACTGAAGACAGACACATGCTGACAGACCTGATTCCAGCACGAGCAGCGCTAGAGACATCTGTTATACCTGAGAGATAAATGTCGTTCTGGAGTTCACAGGCTGCAAACTCAGATTTGGAGTATCCGGGCAGAACGTTGGCCGAGAGCCATTCCCTGGACTCCATGTTCAGCTTCTCCATGAAGGACAGTCTGGAGAAACCGTGCTTATCACAGCCACCGATTACGAAGATCATCTCGGCCCAGCCAGAGCTCCTGAAACACACAGACATGCGGGTTTACATTCAGTGATGTTATTGATTTACCTGAAGGAGAACAAAACCAGCAGAGACTGCATGTGTTTCAGCTTTGTTTTCCTGTGCTTCTGCTTTGAAACCCTGTATAAAGTGCTGAAGCGGCGGGACTCACCAATCCTGGAATCGAATACTTGAGATCAGGAATTAGATACTTGTTACAAAATTTAAATTTCGATTCCTCTTATCGATTCCTTTGTGAGCATTTCAATATGACTTTAAACCATTCAAGCGTGAGACGACTTCTTTTTCATGTGTGTCAGTATATTGGATCTGTGCAGCTCTTAAAGGGACAGCAGCCTAATATTCCTGTCGTCTAATAACATCTATAATAACACTAATCAAAAAACAAAAGACAAAGCGAAAATTCACTCGTTCTTCACTGAATAACTTTTGTAACTATATTTGTAATGTATATTTTATTTATAAATTTCAGTGTTATTTTAGATTTGATTACAGTTTCTGCACCCAAATACCTGAAAATCTTAAAACACTGTTTATTTCAATCGTATCTGTGTTCAGTTGTGTCTATTTGTTAGGATTGCTACTTTTTTATTTGTTCTTTTTTAATTACCGAGTGTTAACTTGTCTTTAATAATGCTTGAAATGTATTTAAGTTTGGCTAGTTGTTCTTCTAGGGTATTTTAAAACCCCAGGGAAAAGGTCCTTGTGTAAGAGTTCTTTAGCCTGTTTTTGTTCATGATATTCAGAAATGATTTCACGAGTTCCTTTGCCCATATAATCTTTAAGCTAATAAGGTTAAGCGTATTTGGCTTGCTGTCCTCAGTGGAGGGTTCGAGGTAGAGCTAAGATAAATGCTTGGATGAGGAGTCTGGTAGCAAGATGCCTAAATGATGCAGGTGGAGCTGGGGAGGAGGAGGGACGCCAGAACAGCCGATAAAGCGATCTGGACTCACCGGCGGGGTCTGGTTCGCTCCGACTGCACCTCCCGCCCGTACGCCCGGTACACACGCGCCTCCTGAAGCAGCGGCCGGATCTCCGGTGACTCCAGCACCAGCTCGTCCGCCTCCAGCGTGCCGGCGAAGAACCCGGGATCCAGGAGCGGCAGACGCAGCGTCTCCAACAGCTCCCGGAGCGCTCCGGTCCTCTGGTCCGGTCGGTGGTGGACCCATCGGAGCGCGGCCGTCACCAGAACCTCCTCGCTCACCAGCATCCGTTCGCATCCCAGCAGCTCCAGCACTCGCTCCCGGCCCAGATCCAGGAACTCCTCGTGTTGGAGCACCTGCTGGAAGTCCCGGTACAGGAGCGACCGGCACTGATCCTGCAGCGGCTTCAGGGAGTACGAGCCCGCGAAGTCCATGAGCCCGAGGCAGTTCGAGTGGCAGACGCGCTCCTGGAGGAACTGCACGCAGGCTCGGGAAAGCTGGGATACTTGCAGTCGGTCAGCGGCCTGGAAATAGGGGTGTAACAATAGTCAAGTCAAACATTCATATATATATATTTATATCGCTTTTAACAATATAGATTTAGGAACTTTGCACTTCGTTTGCTTTGTGTACTCGTTTTTTTTGGGGGGGGGGTTTTCGTTTTTTTTTTTTTTTTTTTTTTTTTTACATATTGTACGTTTAAAAAAAAAAAAGGAAAAACAGCTAAGTATGGCTTTATTGTTGTGTCATCTCTACCTCATTGTTATGTATTTTTCAATGTGCCATATTTTTCAATAAAAATATCCAAAAAAAACAAAAAAAAAACAATATAGATTTAGGAATTTAAAGTAACAGAGATCAATCAATAAATCAATCAGTTTATTTATAAAGCACAAATAAACACAACTTCCGTTGACCAAAGTGCTGTACAGAGAAAAAAACATGATGCAATACAATACAAAGACAACAACAGGACAGTTGCTTCAACATTCAATTTGCATACGACAGATCAAATAAAAATGTCTTTAACCTAACTTTAAAAATGCACAGAGTTGGTGCAGCTCTGATTTCAGGAGGGAGGCTGTTCCAGAGTCTAGGAGCGGCGCTAGAAAAAGCCCTTTCTCCTCTAGAACAAGAGATAGTTTTGGCTTCACAGCAGAGGTGTAAAGTCCAGGTTCAGAAAGTAAAAGTCCTCCTCAGTATTTTGTTACAATCACCTGGATTTGCTCATTAGCACAGTTTTTCAGACAGAACTAATTAGTGAAATCAGCTGGTTGAGTTCATGGGTGAAATAAACATATGGCAGGACTTTTACTTTCTGACCCCTGGACTTTACAGCAGCTCTAGAATAAAGTTATTGTCCAGATAAAGTTAGTTTTGATTGATTCACTTCCGTTGCGAAGATCATTAGTTATTAACTTAGCAGTCGCTAACACACATCGTTCTAACAGAAAACCCTTCATGCGATCCGGCCGCTCATTCGCACATTAACAGTGTTTGGAGCTCGAGAACGCAATGGAATAGGTTCCAAGGTGCAAGCGTTGAAAAATTTGAAAAACGTTATCATCTCCGTGTAAACTTCAGAGTCGCGAATCTGTGAAAACGCTGACGGCGTGCACATGCGCACCACGAGTACAGTTCAGAGGTATGCGCCAGAGCCGTTTCAATTCACGTTACAAAGATTTTAATTATTATTGAGTTCATAAAAAAGTAACTGGTTGTGTAAACTTGGCACATAATATCTAAATATCGATAAATCAATCGATGCAGCCCTGAATCGAATCGAATCGGATTGTAATCGTATCGCAGAATTTTTTGAGGTGTCGGCAAATATCGTATCGCTGGCTGAGAGAATCGATATCGTATCGTGATGAACTGTCCGTTTTACACCCCTACCTGGAAGACGCTCTCCACGTTCTCCTCGTCCAGCGTCAGCCGGCCCTCGTACATGAAGTCCAGCAGCTGATCCATGGCCTTCCCGGAGATTCCCGTGAGCGTGACCACGGCCTGCCGGCTCTCCCGGAAGCCGCTGCTGAACATCGAGCAGAAGAACTCGCTGCTAGCGCACAGGGATGCGCGGTGACACGGGAACTCACATCCGTCCACCTGCAGAACCACGTCTGTGAAGGTGCCGCTCCGTCTGTATCCGTTCAGGACCTGCAGGATATGCTCGGCGTGACACGAGCCTGAGCAGAAGCCGACCTTTGACCTGCCGTCAATCAGCTCGCCGTTGCTGCCGAAGCCCATTCTGAGGAACCAACAGTTGGTAACAATTCTTTATATGTGAAAGCTTATAACCGATAATTCTTTATATTTGAAAGCAGATAACCGATAATTCTTTATATTTGAAAGTTTATAACCGATAATTCTTTATATTTGAAAGCAGATAACCGATAATTCTTTATATTTGAAAGCAGATAACCGATAATTCTTTATATGTGAAAGCTTATAACCGATAATTCTTTATATTTGAAAGCAGATAACCGATAATTCTTTATATTTGAAAGCTTATAACCGATAATTCTTTATATTTAAAAGCAGATAACCGATAATTCTTTATATTTGAAAGCAGATAACCGATAATTCTTTATATTTGAAAGCAGATAACTGATAATTCTTTATATTTGAAAGCAGATAACCGATAATTCTTTATATTTGAAAGCTTATAACCGATAATTCTTTATATTTGAAAGCAGATAACCGATAATTCTTTATATTTGAAAGCTTATAACCGATAATTCTTTATATTTGAAAGCAGATAACCGATAATTCTTTATATTTGAAAGCTTATAACCGATAATTCTTTATATTTGAAAGCAGATAACCGATAATTCTTTATATTTGAAGGCTTATAACCGATAATTCTTTATATTTGAAAGCAGATAACCGATAATTCTTTATATTTGAAAGCAGATAACCGATAATTCTTTATATTTGAAAGCTTATAACCGATAATTCTTTATATTTGAAAGCCGATAACCGATAATTCTTTATATTTGAAAGCAGACAACCGATAATTCTTTATATTTGAAAGCAGACAACTGATAATTTCCTTTGCAATACTTTTAACTCAATATAACACTGAATTAAACCACGCTTTTAAAGTGTATGCTTTACTTAGAAACATCTGAGTAAATACAATAGATATTGTCTTAGCACCAAATCTACATTACAGAAGTAAAGCCTGAACACAGAGAACGCTCACATTCGATGGATCGTTTTTCATTCTGAGTGGAAAACTCCAGATGTCACAAAATGGCAGTTACTAAACATAACAACAAAAGCACTGATAAAACAGTGTAAATACAGCTGGAAAACAGTGTAAATACAGCTGGAAAACAGTGCAAAATCAACCTCATTAATTATTCAAGCCCCAGTGCATGATGGGAACACCAGTCTCAGAAAAGTTGAGAAGGTTTTACTTAAATTTGATAGCGTTGATATTTATGCTTTAATCTCTACAAGCTTGAATTGAGGACTGATATAGAATAGTGAATTCTTGTCTGAGCTTTTTCATGTAGAAATTCCATGTTTTTTCTGTAGTGTTTACAGAATCATTTTTATATGCAGTAAATGTATCTTGATTTAAGAATGTTTAGATATCTGTGAAATATAAAGACAGAAACACCGAGGAGGGAAATCATTGACTAAAACTCTAATCAAATGTAAAGACTAGCGATGCACGATATATATCGGTCATCATATCAGTATCGGCCGAAATATGTTCATTTTTAATGTTATCGTTATCGGCCGGATAAGAAAATCTGGCCGATATATTAAAGCTGATAAATAATGTATAATTTCCTTCAACACTTCAGATGCGCGCTGTTCAACATGATGATTTTAGAATTGCTTGAAATATGATTTTCACTTTTGCTTTTGTAATCAGGCTCTCAAAAATTATAAAAAATTTGGATTTAGATTTATCAGCCAATATATCGGTCATCGGTTTCAAATATAAAGAATTATCGGTTATCGGCTTTCAAATATAAAGAACTTTAACTAAGTAGAAATTAATCAACCTTTTACTGGCCAAGTTAAAGTTACTGTTTCCTGTGTTAATTTTACTTAACTTAGTTAAGTAGAGTTTACTTAATTCCATAGCGAGATTGCTTAAAAAATCTGCTTGCAAAAACTTGCGAAAGAAAAATTCAATAAATTTGACATTGTTATTTTTTCAGTGTGTAGAAACAAAATGATATTAAGTCTTGTTTACTGAAAAATATGATCAAAATGACGTGAGTTTATGCTTATATAATAATAT
The DNA here is from genome assembly GCF_949319135.1 of Squalius cephalus. Lineage (NCBI taxonomy): Eukaryota > Metazoa > Chordata > Actinopteri > Cypriniformes > Leuciscidae > Squalius > Squalius cephalus. Next base: position 660,586 of record NC_137145.1, read on the forward strand.
ATCTGTCAGGGTCAGAAAAATAAACTTCATTCAAACGGAAAACAATTATTTATTTTTCTGACTGACTAGATGTTGTGTTTAATACATTTAATAAATAAATAATTGAAATAAAAATAAGTTTACAGGCTTTTCTTATATTTTATTTTGTTTCAGTTCATGTTTATTTTATTCCAATAACAAATAAGTTTTAATGAACTTTAATAACCCTGTGTAATTGACATACTAAGTTTAATGAGCTCGTATTAATTACAAGAAAACATTGGATAGAAATTATGGGACAGGAATTTAAAACATCGAAGATTAAAAATGATGAAACAAACACCATCTTTTAAAAAGTCACATGATGCATCAAGCAAACGCTGACACATTCAATACAAGACAGACAGACATTAGAGTAGAAGAGTTATCTCTACGCGAGCTCACCTGTGTGTGTGTGAATCTGCAGATTCTTCAGTCAGTGACCGCAGACGCACCTGTGAAGGCTTTATACCTGTGTGGGCGGAGCTTCAGCAGCTCATCTGCATAAAGGAAACTCACTTCCTGTTCTCTTTAAATCAACTTCCCTTCCCTGTTCTGTAGAATTACTTCTTCACGGTAAACAAGCGCTGACCTCTGACCTCTCGAATACAGCCGTGCTTCATGATGAAAACAGGTTTGATAATAACTACACAAATGGAGAATGTTGCATCTATAACTCTTATAACGTGGACTTTCATAAAAGCAGCCGTGTTTGAGGTTATTGTCCATCACTCTTGTGTGAGGAAATATGAGCAGATCTTTATCTCCGTGTAGTTTCACTATCAGATCAGGTTGGTTGAGATTTCAGCACTAAACACACACACACACACACACACACACACACACACACCACACACACACACACACACACACACACACACACACACACAGAAGCTCAAAGCCTTTCTAAAGCTGAGTTATCCAGTGTGTGTTCTGATAATAAGGAAAATCATCCTCAATGATGTCGGCTTTATCTTAAACCAGTTTTCTTGTCATTGAAACCAGTTTCCTGAAGGATTTCTTCTGAACATCTGAAGCGTTTCACACAGAATGGCAGAACGCTTTTATTAAAATCATATATAAAAGATCAAAAGCATTCTGCTATGGACATTAAAAGACAGTCATTTAAGAAAGTATAGATTATGGGTTTAGTTATAATGTACATGTGTGTGTGTGTATTATTGTATTTTGTTTGCCTGTCATGGTAAAGTCAGTGTCTGATGTATTATGATTATGATTATGATTATGATTACGGTAATAAGCCTGTAATAAAGGCTTGAGCACCTGTTGCACTTTTGCTCTTTATTTTTGGCGTCTGGACAATACTTTATGTGAGCTTTCTGGCCTATTTCATCTTCTTTTGTCGTTTTTTATTTATTTTTGAAAATATTGTATGAAGCAATGGAAATGCAGACTAATAGAATATATATATTTTTTTTTTTACATTTATAAAACTAGTGAGTAATCTTGTAAATCTCTCAGTGCTGATGATAAGAAGCATGTGTCACATGTCGTGTGATGAAGTGTCCGCTAGAGGGAGACACGTGATTATTATCAGAAAATATCATAATCCTCTATTGATCTTTTTATTTTTTTTTACTGCATATGATTATATTTCTACACACCCCACATCATATCAGACCTCCAGCAAAGCATATTTTCCCTCCTCAGGCATTAAATACCTTTTTATTATTTTACTTATTTATTTTTAGAACACTTTTATTCTCAACCCTGTAATAGACTAAATATAATTGGTTATAAAACGACCATCTACATTCTTCTCATGAGTCCCTCTTAACTATTTAACTGGAGTTAAAAATAAACGCCTAAATTAAAAAACATTTTTTTACACAAATAAAGAGAACACAGACACAATCTGTTTAACTAAAACCACAGTTTGATTGTGTTAGTCAAGTGGTAATCAGCAAGAAATGCATATTTAATGGGCAATCTTTAATTGTCTTCCCCATTTTTTTCAAAAAAATAAATATATATATTAGTGTGACGGGGTTGAGAGAAGTGTGACGGGGTTGAAGACTAACAGGCTTGAAAGGAGACATTGCCTTCAGTTTTATATTTTTCATTTAGTCTCTCTCTCTCTCTCTCTCTCACTCTCTCTCTCTCTCTCTCTCTCTCTCACACACACACTCTCTCTCTCTCACACACACACAACACAACACACTCTCTCTCTCTCCTCTCTCTCTCTCTCTCTCTCTCTCTCTCTCTCACTCTCTCTCTCTCTCTCACTCTCTCTCTCTCCTCTCACTCTCTCTCTCTCTCTCTCTCTCTCACACACACACACTCTCTCTCTCTCACACACACACACACACACACACACCTCTCTCTCTCTCCTCTCTCTCTCTCTCTCCTCTCTCTCTTCTCTCTCTCTCTCTCTCACTCTCTCTCTCTCACTCTCTCTCTCACTCTCTCTATTCATAAATTAAGTGAAAAAACTCAATCGTCACAAGTTTTCAACCCCGAAACAATGAGAAATATACAGATATGTATACATTAGTAGAACATATATGGCAGCAATGAAAATCAATGAAATTTCCATCTTAATTTTTATGTGACGGGGGTTGAGTTGGTTGACGGAACCATCCTTGACTATAATACGAAAAATATGAATAAAAAGTATGAAAACTACTTATCATCATCTGCACCACTGGTAAAGAGGACCTGAATGATGTAATTTCTGGTAGATGACGTCCACGTATGGGTGGAGCCTAAATCAGTATGGGCGGGGGAATGGTTGTCACGACGGAGCTGAGTTTAGACTTTACAGACTGTTTTTTTTTTTTTTTTTTTTTTTTTTTAATGAAATATAATAATAAATTATTAACAATTATTTCACGGCTTGGGTTGAATTCTAATGTAGAAACCGTTGCCATGAAAAAACAAGCGCGTTTGCTATGGACGCGGAACGGACTATTTTCTTTAGCGGAAGCAATACAATCGTTTTTTAAATCAATAAACTCCTTTTTAAATCAATATTTTGTGTCAAATTTATTTATTTATTTGGTAGGTAGCCATGTAATAAGCGGGATAATGTCGAGCGAGGTGGTCCTTGATCAGCCTGTTGGGGGGTGAAGTACAAATTCAGTTAAGTGCCTCAGGGATGTGACAAAATGCTTAGTGTACGATAGAAATAACATAATTTTTATGATAAAAAATAATTTAAATGCAATAATTATTATTTTTTATCAATTATAATGGGACACACCAAAGTATTGCGAGAAGCTTAATTTAATTTTGGTTAGCCACCAGTTTAAACATATTACCGAATCCCAGGAATGACTCTAAATACATCTTGATCTTAACTATAGTTTAGTCAACGAGTTATTTTGCATCACAACTGTTTTATCATTTATCTACTTGTGAATACTTCATTACACCGTTTGTCACTCGATCATTACCTGCACTACATCCTTATTATTATACTGTGAAATAGTTTATTTTTTTCATATTGTGCATTGTTTCTTATTATTCATACTGTGTACTTATTTTTATTGTCCTTTATTGTGAATTATTTTACATGTGTTGTTTGTTATGCCCTTCCACTCGTCTTTCTCGTGATGTAATGCGTGTTTCTGACCTGTAGATGGCGGCGTGTGACCTATAGTTATTATTATCCTTATCCTGTGAAGAGAAACAGATTAAGAAGAGCCAGATCCCCTACATTTCCTTAAAAAAGTGAGGCCTAAGAAAAATGAAAATATCACAGAATGTACAAAAATAATAATGTAATTGTACTGAAGTAGGCCTACAGATGACAATAAAGATCTTGTAAAGCGCGTTCACGGTCAGCGAGTGGCGCGAACACAAACACACACAGTTTAATGCGTTTTTTCCTCCTATCTTTCTCATTTATCTTTTTCTCTTGCTAGCGAATCATTAACTATTTTTTATCCGTGTTCTGTTGACAATGGGTGTGTTATTGTTACATTTAGTGTATTATACACACACCTGCTTATTATAAACATGTCAACTCGAGGGTTTTTTGTGGGTTTTTATTTTTTGCATTAGCCCACTTAAACAATTTATTTAAAAGTTTCTGTTTACTGCTTTGACTCGACAGAGGATGAACTTTACGGGGAAAAACTGAAATAAAAACCAAAAGCAAAGGGCTTGAGGAAAGGGCAAAAGTTTTCCAGCGGGAATCCTGAATGAATCCCGGGAATCCCTGAAGATGCCGTGGGAACACGCGGTCATATGAGACACACACACACACACACACACACACACACACAGTGACGCAGCGATTTGCTTTAACTACTCAACAGGTTTATTTTAAACGACGTTAACTTGGAATTCAGCTTAATTTCTATTGCGCTTTATACAATAGTTTCAAAGCAGCTTCAGGAAAATAACAGAATCAATGATGCAAAACAATCAAATATGAGAAATTCAAATTCTGCTGTAAAGCAACACTAAAAAAGACAATAAAGTGAAAAAAACATTATAATTACAAATGAATGCAATCAAAATAGAAAATAGAATAGAAATAAACTGAAATAAACGACTCTCGCGTAAATCCTTCCAAACCAGCAAATCTGAATCTGAACAGAAACAGGGCATTACTCAAACACACACACACACACACACACACACACACACACACACTCGCTGCTGACATGGCGATAACCTGTCATGAGGAGCTGTGGAGGCTAAACTTGTTCGAGTGAAGGGATGTTCATTTACTACACACTCACAGTTAACCGCGTTTAACGAGTTTTAGGAAGAGAGAGAGAGAGAGAGAGAGAGAGAGAGAGAGAGAGAGGGAGAGAGAGAGAGGGAGGGAGGTCAGATTTGACCAATCCCAAGCATGAGCTCAGAAGGAAAAAACAAGTGAGTATTTGCAGGATATTCTTCTTCTCACAGGATGTGTATCGAGCAGAGAGAGAGAGAGAGAGAGTCCTGAGCTTCAGCCAGACTGAGGAGAGCAGCATGAGAGAGGACAGCACTGGAGAAGCACACTACTGAGGTAACACACTCATATATGATCTTACACACACACACACACACTAATACTGAGCAAACACACTACTGAGGTAACACACTCATATCTTACACACTCACACTAATACTGAGCAAACACACTACTGAGGTAACACACTAATATCTTACACACACACACTAATACTGAGCAAACACACTACTGAGGTAACACACTAATAGGATCTTACACACTCACACTAATACTGAGCAAACACACTACTGAGGTAACACACTAATAGGATCTTACACACTCACACTAATACTGAGCAAACACACTACTGAGGTAACACACTAATAGGATCTTACACACTCACACTAATACTGAGCAAACACACTACTGAGGTAACACTAATATTTGATCTTACACACACACACTAATACTGAGCAAACACACTACTGAGGTAACACACTAATATTGAGCTTACACACACACACTAATACTGAGCAAACACACTACTGAGGTAACACACTAATATTTGATCTTACACACACACACTAATACTGAGCAAACACACTACTGAGGTAACACACTAATATTGAGCTTACACACACACACTAATACTGAGCAAACACACTACTGAGGTAACACACTAATATTGAGCTTACACACACACACTAATACTGAGCAAACACACTACTGAGGTAACACACACACACACACACACACACTAATACTGAGCAAACACACTACTGAGGTAACACACCCACACACACACACACACACACACACACTAATACTGAGCAAACACACTGCTGAGTTAACACACACACACACACACACTAATATTGAGCAAATACACGACTGAGATAACACACTACTGAGGTAACACACTAATATTGAGGTAACACACTACTGAGGTAACATGCACTACTGAGGTAACACACTAATATTGAGCTAACACACACTAATACTGAGCAAACACACTGCTGAGTTAACACACACACACACACACTAATATTGAGCAAATTCACGACTGAGATAACACACTACTGAGGTAACACACTAATATTGAGGTAACACTACTGAGGTAACACACTACTGATGTAACACACTAATATTGAGGTAACACACTACTGAGGTAACACACTACTGATGTAACACACTAATATTGAGGTAACACTACTGAGGTAACACACTACTGAGGTAACACACTAATATTGAGGTAACACACTACTGAGGTAACACACTACTGATGTAACACACTAATATTGAGGTAACACACTACTGAGGTAACACACTAATATTGAGGTAACACACTACTGAGGTAACACACTAATATTGAGGTAACACACTACTGAGGTAACACACTAATATTGAGGTAACACACTACTGAGGTAACACACTACTGATGTAACACACTAATATTGAGGTAACACACTACTGAGGTAACACACTACTGATGTAACACACTAATATTGAGGTAACACACTACTGAGGTAACACACTAATATTGAGGTAACACTACTGAGGTAACACACTACTGAGGTAACACACTAATATTGAGGTAACACACTACTGAGGTAACACACTACTGATGTAACACACTAATATTGAGGTAACACACTACTGAGGTAACACACTACTGAGGTAACACACTAATATTGAGGTAACACACTACTGAGGTAACACACTACTGATGTAACACACTAATATTGAGGTAACACACTACTGAGGTAACACACTACTGATGTAACACACTAATATTGAGGTAACACACTACTGGGGTAACACTTCTGAGGTAACACACACTTCTGCGGTAACACACACACTGCACTACTGAGATAACACACACACTACACTACTGAGGTAACACACTAATATTGAGGTAACACACTACTGAGGTAACACACTACTGATGTAACACACTAATATTGAGGTAACACACTACTGAGGTAACACACTAATATTGAGGTAACACTACTGAGGTAACACACTACTGAGGTAACACACTAATATTGAGGTAACACACTACTGAGGTAACACACTACTGATGTAACACACTAATATTGAGGTAACACACTACTGAGGTAACACACTACTGAGGTAACACACTAATATTGAGGTAACACACTACTGAGGTAACACACTACTGATGTAACACACTAATATTGAGGTAACACACTACTGGGGTAACACTTCTGAGGTAACACACACTTCTGCGGTAACACACACACTGCACTACTGAGATAACACACACACTGCACTACTGAGATAACACACACACTACACTACTGAGGTAACACACACTTCTGCGGTAACACACACACTGCACTACTGAGATAACACACACACTGCACTACTGAGGTAACACACACACTGCACTACTGAGGTAACACACACACACACACACACACACTGCACTACTGAGGTAACACACACACTGCACTACTGAGGTAACACACACACACACACACACACACTGCACTACTGAGGCAACACTTCTGAGGAAGCAGCGCTGCGATGACACACACACTACAGCTGATGTTTGATGAGTTACTGGGCTGAATGATGATCTTGCACTGCAACACATGTTCCTCCTGGAGTCACTGAGAAGCGAACGAGTCGAGTTTGTGTTTAAAACAGCAGAAATCTGCCGGAGAGCTCAGGAGAATAACCCTGTTTTCTCTTTAGACGAGTCACCAGTTTGTGTGTCTGACACCACTGGCAGATATCTCTTCTGTGTTTAAGCACAAAGTTTTTTGAAAAAAAAAAAGTTGTGATAACTGTTTCAGTAAGCAGGACTCAATATTCAGCCCTTCTGCTCCTCCATAGCTCCAGCTTTACCAGAGTTCAGATGTGCGCTCGAGTAAGAGCACTGAAACTGAGCCTCATAGCCGATGATCTTTACACAGTGTTTGATCTGACTCGCTTGAACTGTTGTTGAGTCTCTGCTGTAGAAATAAAGCTGAGTAGTCAGACTAATGTTTTGTTTCCGATCTTGCGGTTGTTCTCGTCTTTGATTGGCGCAGGATGAGTAATCGCTCGTTCTCTGATATATATTGAACACAATGTGGAAACGATGATTATTATATTTCTCAACATGTGGGTGTTTCTGTTCAACTAGATCATGTTAGAGACGGTGACACATGTTTCCACATCTGAGCTAAAAACAGAAGCTGTGACGTGCCCTGGCTCAGTGTGACGTCATGCTCTGCTTCATCTGTGTGTGTGTGTGTGTGTGTGTGTGTGTGTGTGCAGCATCATGGGTCCGTGTCTCTGGATACTGATGCTCGTGGTCCAGCCGGTCTCGGCCTTCAGACGTCCAGCGGAGGCTTCGGCCTGTCGAGAGGTGAGTGTCTGATCATCTCTCACTAACTCTGGCTGAACTCTCAGGTGTGTGTGTGTGTGTGTGTGTCTCAGTTGCTCGAGTGAAACGGACTTGTCCACATGTAGGACAGAAACAAACACTAGTGAGATCTCAACTGTTAGTCTCAAATAGAATAAATGGACTTTAGCTTGGATAGTCTGTAGAGTCTCAGAGCGGTGGAGTCTTGCACAGCGGAGAACGAGTTTCTAACTCACTTTTCCAGTACAAACATCAAAGCAAACTTAAATTAAGCGGATAGTCTTGCATTCTGAAAAATGCATCAAAATGAAGCGAGTTTGTGCTTAAAACACTTTACAATAATGTTCATTCCTTAACATTAGTTACCCTAACTAAGAGTGCACAATACTTCTACAGCATTTAATAATCTTAGTTAATATTAATTTGAACATTTACTAATAAATTATTAAAATCAAAGGTTGTATTTGTGAACATTAACTAACATGAACAGCTGTATTTGTATGAGCTAGTGTTAACAAAGATTAACAGATATTGCTCATGTTAGTAAATGCATGTATTAATGTGAACTAATGAACCTTAGTGTAAAGTGTGACCAGTTGTCTTAATCAAAGGGAAAATAAGATTTTGTTTTGAGTTAAAAGTAGAAATGACTCAACCTTTTACTGGACGAGTTAAAGTTACTTATTTTCTTTGTTAATTCCATTTGTGAAATTACTTTAGAAATCTGCACGCAGTTGCGAAAGAAAAATGAAGTAAATTTGACTTTTTTTTTTTTCAGTGTGGAGAAACAAAATGAGTGAAAATGTTTACTGAGAAAATATGATTAAAATGCCGTGAGTTTATGCTTATATATAATATATCTGCCAGTGGAGTCAGAAACATAAACTTCATTCAAAGGGAAATCGAGATGATTCTTCAGACTCCAGATATTAGTTCTTGATGTTTTAAGCACAAACTCACTTCATTTTGATGCATTTTTCACAAACAAGATCTTCACTCATTTTGCTTCTTCTCCAGTAAATGTGTCTTGATTTAAGAATCTTTAGATATTTGTGCTGGAAACCGAGACAGAGAACATTCTCATTAAATCTATAATCATTTTACAGCTCTACATGACAACTGGAGACTCTTCACTCAGGGTTTAGAGAACGCTTCAGCTTTAATTAACACACACCTTCAACATTTCTCACATTATCAGTTTATTCGCTATAGTTTAGAGAACGGTAATGAAATATGAGCAGAACTCAGTTGATATTTGACTGGTTTTGTCCGTCCTTCTGTTAGACTGTCTCACACATGAATTATGTTGAATATCTGTCAGCTGTTAAATTTAACTACACAATTAGATAACACCAGTTTAGCTCAACCAATCACCAAGCAATGCTTCATTGTGTTCAGTCTGTGTGTGAAAAGAGCATTAGCAATTAAAGACAAAACACTTCAGCAGAACATGATCAGCTCAAAGTGTCGAATCATCTTGTTACTGGTAGTCGCTGTATGAAGAATTATTGGGTGTAATATGTCACAGTTTACACAATTTTGCTCTCCTCACTTGCATAAATGAACTATAGTGCACTCTTGTTAGCAAAGACCAAGTGAGTCATGTTATGGAGAAGCATCCAGTCACTTCTGTTGAACTGATCATGCCAGGTCAGAGAGTTCAGGATGAGTTCAGGAAGTCTGTGAGTGGACATCAGTGAGGAAGTGTGTGTGGGATGAAACACATGATGTCTCCATCCTCTGGCGATCTCTGCCGGAGATGTAGGGTTAGTCCCGGTGCCGAGGGAAACTCCTGCACCTGCCCCGAGTGAGGAGCGTGGCCTATAGATGAGCTTCAGTCTTCGGCACGCAGGAAAACTGCTCCATTGTGTCGGAATATTCCAGGAAACAGCGGATGATGTCATGCATGTTAACCTGTGGTGGATCACACTGCAAAACATGCTTTTCTTAGTATTTTTGTCTTTTCCAGTCCAAATTCTTAAATCAGGATGCGTTTACTAAAGTACGAGAATGCCATAAGATATTATAAGAGAGTTGTTGCTTAAAACAAGTCAAATCATCTACCAATGGGGTAAGAAAAAAAGTATTTTGTTTCTGTTTGAATGAAGATATTTTTTCAGAAAATGTTGCTTTTGTGAGAAACTGTAGTCAGATTCCACTCTAATATATATATTCTAGGATGAGCTCATCCCCAAAATGGCTTGATCACCATAGAGAGGAAGGAAGTCATTATTTTATACTCTCAAAAATTAAGCCGTTTGGATTTTCTGAGCAATATGATGTCATAATGCTCATGCTCCGCCCACAACACAGACGGACTGTCCCGTATTAGCATATTTCCGCCCTTAGCCGTTTGTACACTGTCTGCCAAGGCATCACTTTACGTGTCTTGTGTCGACACCCCCCACGGAAGAGGGGGGGAATTTGCTCATTATCATTTAAAGAGACATGCACCTCATTATCATTTAAAGAGACATGCACCTCATTATCATTTAAAGAGACATGCACCTCATTATCATTTAAAGAGACATGCACTGAAACGGGAAAAGAGCTGATTTTGAGAAGGTAAAAAGGCTGTTGTTTTACACAACCATTGAGGTTGAATTTTAACCAAAGTGTGTTGCAAACTTTACACAAATAAATGTGAGCCACCCCTATGAAGAAACCCTGGCTGATGTTGACTAATAGCACTGTTTCTTCTCCAGCTCCAGGAGGACCTCGACTGCAGCAATCTGAACCTTAGACGGATCCCGAAGCAAATCCCGGACACCATCCACCGGCTCGATCTGTCCCGAAACCTCCTCCAGAACCTCACGGACCGAGACCTGCCGCCATCCTCCACCATCCGACATCTCAACCTTCACGGAAACAAGATCCAGTTCATCCAGCCGGGACTCTTCCAAGACATGAGCCTTCTGGAGGAGCTGGATCTGTCGGAAAACTCCCTGGATCTCTACGCGTCTCTGAAAACACACGTGGGGACGCTCGCATCCGTGCGCCGACTGGATCTATCCAGAAACGGGTTGTTCACGGACATGAGCGACTTCTTCCTGAACGACGCCCCGGTTCTCACCAACCTCTCTTTGGATGGGAACAGCATCACTAAGATAGGCCGATCCACATTCAACGGATCTCAAGCTTTAAAGAACATTGACTTACACAACAACGTAATCATAGAGATCGAAGAAGGAGCGTTCGAGTCCTTGGCGGGACTCTCCGATCTCGATTTGTCTATGAACTCCATCTCGTGCATTACGGACTTCAACCTCGTCCAGCTCAGAACGCTGAACTTGAGCAAAAACAGCTTGACCAACTTCCAGGCCGACGAATCGGATCAGGAGTTCGAGCTTCAGTATCTGGACTTGAGAGAAAACAAAATCCTCTACTTCCCTGTCCTTCCCCAAAGGAACAAGCTCATATACCTGGACTTGTCTAGGAATCTCCTGAGGAGTGTAAATTGCTCCGGTCCATTAGAAGAGCTGGAGAACCTGAAGGACGGTGGATATCTATTGACTGATCCTGATAAACCTCTTTCACTGTGCGTCAGTAAGAGGCACCAGGATTTTCCCAGCTTGCTTTACTTGGACTTGAGCTTCAACCAGCTGAAAGCGGTTCCTCCCTCGTTCTTCGCCAGTATGAGTGCGCTGGAAACCCTGAACATCAGCAACAACTGTTTAGAAAGCTTCACTGTGGACGCCGGCCTGAACTCTCTGGAGACACTAGACATCAGCTCCAACAATCTCCAGAACCTTTCCTTCGGGCTGAACGCGCTGGCCGCGTTACACGAGCTCCACCTCGAGGGAAACGCTCTCCAAACCTTAGACGCCGGGATTTTCCTCAGGCTTCCCAACATCCGAAGCCTTCATCTTCAGCAGAACCAGCTCAGCATTTGCTCTCCTTCGGGAAATCCGAGTTTCGGCTGCGTCCATCTCTCCTCAATCCCGACTCTAAGGTATCTGTACCTTTCGGATAACGGGTTGTTTTTGGTTCCACCGGAATCGTTCCAGGGAAGCCCGTTGCTAATCCTGGATTTATCCCAGAATCCCGGCGTTGACATCATCCCGTCGTCGTTCTCCGGTCTGGAGGCGTCTCTTTCCCATCTCTCTCTAAAGGGAAACCAACTTCAATCCCTAACAATTGACTTCACTCTTTTCCAGAATCTAAAATCCTTGGATTTGTCGGTGAACCGGCTCACGGGAGTCTCCCTATGGAGCGGGGATTCCTCCCTCGAGTCATTAAACCTGCAAAACAACAGTTTGGTAACGCTTTATGAAGTAACGCTGCAAGAAACGCTCCGAACTTTATACGTGGGATCGAACCCGTTGAGCTGTTGCATGAACCCGCACCTCCTCACGCTTCTCCGGCAGGAGAGACTCACGGTGCCGGATCTCTCCGGAGCCACGTGCTGGTATTCCCAAGACTCGGAGAGCGTGGAGATCAGCATGAGCGCCGTGAAGCCGGAGCACTGCGAGTCCGCCGACGGGAAAGTGTTGTGGATCAGCGTGATCGTGGTGCTTGCGCTGGGAATGGCGCTGGCGCTGGCCGTCACGTTAAAGCTCTGTCACTCGAAGAGGCACAGGTTCAAAAGAGGCATCAAAGCTTGAGTCTAAAGAGGAAAGAGGGAAAAGAAACCAGAGCGTTCTCACCTGACCAGTGCCGCATGCATGACCCCGGGTTTCAGTATGGGATGCGTGGGTGATCAGGAACAGATCCAATGTGAAGTGCACCAGCATAACTGCACGAAACATTCACTGTAAAAAGTGATTAGTTGAGCTGACTTAAAAAAATTGAGGAAACCCGTTGCCTTAAAATTATTAAGTTATCGTCATGCTTAATCGATAAAATTAAGTAAGAATTCACATAACTTAATTTTTGTAATTAAGAATTACGTTTTTTTACTTAATAATCTTAAGGCAACGGGTTTACTCAATGGTTTTAGGTGAGTGAACTGAACACTTATACACTGTATAAACATGAACCCTGAAGAAGCTCTTGCATGACTCAAACCGCACGAGTCGGCAGCAACACTACACTTTCTGATGTATATTGCATGCACTTTATTGACTGTGATTTGTGAGTATTGGAGTGAAATGAACCTGCGATATGTTTGCATATTGCAAAACCGCCCTTGACCGATGCAAAACATGGTGCAGACACTAGATGCACTGGACAGAGAGAGATCTAGAGCATGTTGTGCATTAGCCGAAGGAATGTCATCGGACAGAGGAAGCGTTTGACTGGAACACCTGCACCACTTTCCTGTTGTTGAGCTCGGTTTCCTCTCCTGATTTACTCAGCCTCAGTCACCCTGAGCCGTGTTTGACTGGCGATCGAGTTTAGCTCCGCACACATAAACACACACACACCGCAATGTTTGTTTGGTCTTTTTTTAGACTTTCCAGCCTGGAATAAGTTCGACCCTGGTGTGTATATCATGAGCGAGGATAAAGATAGACGGGAGATCCCGGGCGAGGGAAGCGCACATCATCACCACGGATATTAATAGAGTTGTGTTTGACGCGATACTGAAAGGAGCTTCCTCCTATCAGTCTGAGTCACGGACCTTCTGCTTTCCAGACACACACACATGACACAACCCACAGTCACACACACACGTCATGTATGAGCTGCCACTACTATATGAAGGAACTATACCACAGCTGTTGTGTAAATCTATTTATGAAGTATTTTCCTAAATAAAAGGTCTGTGTTACGTGTGTCTGCGGTGTGTGTTCCTCCTCACTGCTTCAGCATTACCATTTTAGGTCATCATCATCATGACACACATCAATATAAAATACCAAAACAAGTATTTGCATGATAAACTGAAAAGGAAATGCTCTATCTCGTTGACATCACTTTTAGGTTTGCGAAAACTACTGGGTAAAATTAGGCAATATTCAAATTTCTATTTAGACGTGTTGTTGGGAATCTCACATGTGGTCTGAACCGCAAAAAATGAGCTTCTTCCTCAATATCGTAGCCTTATTTTCCAGCACGAATATCTAAACATTCTTAAATCTAGATATATTTAGTGGAGACGCAAAATGACTGAAGATGTTAAGCCTTAATTATTAAAATTAAGTGAGTTTCTGCTTAAAACAAGAACAAATATCGGGCAGAAAAAAAGTTTTGCCTTTGAATTAAGGTTATTTTTCTGACTCAATCGGCAGTTATTTATTTTATATTTATTTTTGACCCAATTTTGTTTGTTTTAAGCATGAACTCACTTATAATTGTAATCATTTTAAACCAGACTTAATATCTGAGGTCATTTTGATGCTGCACTAAATGTGTCTTGATTTAAGAATGTTTCGGTGTTTTATACGCTTATTAAGCAGCATGAATAATCAATAATTAGAACAATGAATGCAGACTAATTAGTGACTCGGCTGGCAGTGTCTCCAGCACAATGACATCATCTGTTCAAACAGGAAGTAGCGCTACAGGAAGCGGCCCGCACACAAACATGGAACACCGAGTCCTCAGAGACCCGCCGCTGTTCGCTTTTCTGCTCTAAAAGGGCTCCAACTATATATATATATATATATATATATATATATATATATATATATATATATATATATATATATATATATATATATATATATATATATATATATATATATATATATATATATATGTCTGTAAATCTGTTTATGAAGTGTTTTCCTAAATAAAAGGTCTGTGTTATGTGTCCTGCGGTGTGTTCCTCCTCACTACTTCAACATTACCATTTTTGGTCAAAATCATCATCATGATACATATCAATATAAAATACCAAAAGCAGTTTGCATGATAAGCTGAAGAGGAAATTCTCTATCTCTATCTATCTAACGTTATATATTCTCTTCTGCTCAGGCAGCATTTATTTGAGAATAGCCTAAATTGTGAATTATTATATATTATTCCAATGTAAATCAGCTGTTTTCTATGCGAGTATATAGTAAATTATAGTTAATTCCTGTGATCAAAGCTGAATTTATTTAATTAAAAATACAGTAAAAATCACAAAATATTTTGTAAGGGATCATGTAGAGCGAGGCGACAGGCTGATCAGTTCGCGGAGGGGTCTTGACTCAGCCTGAAGGGCTTGTTTTCGCTATAACAACCGCCTCGCTCTATTATCCCGCTTATTACATGGCTACCCACCAAATAAATTAATAATTTGACACAAAATATTGATTTAAAAAGGGGTTTATTGATTTAAAAACAATTGTATTGCTTCCGCTAAAGAAAATAGTCCGTTCCGCGTCCATAGCAACGCGCTGTTTTTCATGGCAACGGTGTGTTATACTTATTTATACCGTGGTCTGGGTGAATACTCGATTCTGATTGGCTGCAGGGTGTCCGTTAAAAAGTGATAATGTACACCTAAATAAACCGTCAGGCGTAACCAAGGAAACCAAGTTATTGTTTGTAACTTGTAACTTTAGATTTCGATTGTAAAACTAATTAAAATATAAACTAATGTTTTAAAAATGTGTTATTTGGCAAGTGACCATGGTATAAGCGGGTTAATGCCCTTCGAGGTGTCCATTATCAGGTTTTAATGGACTTCGGCGGAGGCAACCGTCGTTCACGCCTCGCCGTCGTCCATTAAAACCTGATAATGGACACCTCGTCGGGCATTAACCCTACATAGTCCAGGCGTTCTAAGCCAAAATGGGGGTCAACTGTGAACAAATTGCAACAGAATCAAACTCAACTGATTTTGTATCCTCAATATGTCCTAAATAAGGGAAAAAAAGCCCAGAAGAATCCCATTAGCGGAAAGTTCCGTAAAAGACCCAAATATAGTCTATTCATACGCCTATTCTTTCTTTTTCTCACGTGAATGGGGTAAACATTTTAACCTTTAGATATCACCATGAAAATTACTGAGTTGATTACTTACATCAAGACAAACAAAACATTTATTACAAGTTTTTTTATATTGTTTGTTAACATGGACAAACAGTGCATAATCTAATTACAGATGTGCTAATTTGCATAAATACCACAACAGATCTAATCATTGGGTCTAGCCAGGTGAAAATGTCTTGTTGAATCTTGTTGACACATAACAGTAAAATACTTAATGTCAAGGTCTGAATGGAACCCATTTAGGCTATGAGCATTAATACACAGAGGCGGGAAGAAGTACTTTAAACCAGCCTTTATTAATGTTTAAGAGATGGGGTTTGGGGCTGGGTCCGTGGGACGGTTTCTAGGGATTTACTTTTTATTTTGCCTACCTTTTGTCTTCTGCATTCTCCTTACCATTGTCTCCTGTTCTTCCCTCAGACTCGTCCCCCAGAAACAGTCCCACGGACCCAAACCCCAAACCCCAAACCCCATCTCTTAATAATTAATAAAGGCTGGTTTCTAAAGTACTTCTTCCCGCCTCTGTGTATTAATGCTCATGGGTAGCCTAAATGGGTTAATTCAGACCTTGACATTAAGTATTTTACTGTTATGTGTCAACAAGATTCAACAAGACATGTTCCCCTGGCTAGACCCAATGATTAGATCTGTTGTGGTATTTATGCAAATTAGCACATATGTAATTAGATTATGCACCGTTTGTCCATGTTAACAAACAATTTAAAAAAAACTTGTAATACATTTTTTGTTTGTCTTGATGTAAGTAATCAACTCGGTAATTTTCATGGTGATATCTAAAGGTTAAAATTTTTACCCTATTCACGTGAGAAAAAGAAAGAATAGGCGTATGAATAGGATATATTTGGGTCTTTTTCGGAACTTCCCGCTAATGGGATTCTTCGGGACTTTTTTTTTCCTTACTCAGGACATATTGAGGATACAAAATCAGTTGAGTTTGATTCTGTTGCAATTTGTTCACCCTTTTTTCCTAAAACGCCTGGACTAATAGCAGCGGTGTTATCACGGAATAACACACCGCATTCTACATTAGAATTCAACCAAGCCATGTAATATTCCAGTGTAAATCATCTGTTCTCTATGTGAATATACAGTAAAGTGTCATTTATTCCTGTGATCAAAGCTGAATGTTCAGCATCATTACTCCAGTCTTCAGTGTCACATGATCCTTCAGAAATCACTCTAATATGATGATTTGACACATTATAATCAATGTTGAACAGTTAATATCTTTGTGAAACCGTCGTGCATTTTATTTGTCAGGATTCTTTGATGAATAGAGAGTTCAAAAGAACAGCATTTACTTGAAACCTAATCTTTTGTAACAGGATAAGTGTGTAGTGTCGCTGTGACGGACAGTTAAGCGGTGTGTCGCCTCGGGTCTTCTGTGTGAGAGGAGTAACAGGAGCTTCTCCATCACGTCCAGGACCGTCTTTATCTGCTCATCCTTCTGTAAAGCTGATCAAACCTGTCAGGAATAATACTATCATGACCTCGTCGTGACCCCAAAGGTCAGCTTTATGTGTTTGTGTGATGATGTCATCATGACCTCACAGATTCTGTACGTTGAGGCGCACAATGAGGCGCTTGTGTGAGAGATGGAGAGAACGAGCTGAGCTGTCATGTTTCTATATCAGGTTCTGTTTGTGTACGAGCCGCACAGGGCCAATTATACATTCATAATAGCAGCGGTTTTATTTATATAATTACTGTAAATCCTGTCGTTATGATGTGTAGGACAGTCTTGTTTTCACATGAACGTGTAATTACCAGAGACGAGAAGAGAATCACGTGTTTGAAGAGCGTCTTTGTCTCTGTGGAATCTCTGAAACAATAGCAGTCTTCTTCATCATCATCATCATCATCATCATCATCGTGTGTGTGTGTGTGTGTGTGTGTGTGTGTCAGAACCGCCCCTGTCAGGAGGAATGAGGAAAGAAGGAACTGGATCATTTTTTGGGTAAGTTGAGTGATTTCCCCCACAAACCAGTTCAATGCATCTCCTGTGTTCACTGGTTGAGGTTTAGGATTGGCTCAGGATTGAGTAGCCAATCAGCACTGTGACTGGCACTGGCAGGACCAATGGAATCTCTAGAATCGGCTTTGGGGCGGAGTTTATGCTGAACAACTATAACGCTAACGACACAGAGAAACTTCATCACTGGAATCACTTTCAGAGCGATTGTTGAACGATGAAAACACTGACAGCCAATCAGAATCCATCCTGCTCACACACACACACACACACACACACACACTGACATCAGCATCAGTGCTTCAAGGAGCTGAACTGAAATCAAAGGAACTCTGACTGTAATCAGAAACCGACTCACTCTCTCCAGACGATAAACAAATCATTCCGCTTGTGTTTGTTTATCCATCGGAAATGTGTGTAAAAGTCCCGTCCTGATCACTGTCTGGATCTCCCGCCCAACACACACACACACACACACACACACACACAGGAGGATCTGTATTCAGTCTGAAGGTCTGAATGTTTATTACTCTTGTCTTAATAACTCAACACGGATCACATGATCACATTCCTCTGTCTGTCGTGTTCATCACGCTGAAGGAAACTGTGAGCGGATACTTGATGCCGACGATTAAAGCAGAATGAGAGTCAGCGAGTGTTTCTCACACACACACACACACACACACACAGATTCTCCCCGCAGCCCTGAAACTGCATTTCTGTAAACATGAACAAAGCCCGCGCTCGGCTTACTGAAGTCCGATCCGCTCATCAGAGTTAGCGCTCGTGTTCTGGAGGAACTGATGTTTATCCACACTTGTTTTCCAGCACGAATATCTAAAGATTCTTAAATCAGGAATCAGGAATTCACATTTACTGGAGAAGCAAAATGACTGAAGATATTAAGTCTTAATTATTTAAATGAAGTGAGTTAAAGGGATAGTTCTCCCAAAAATGAAAATTAGCCCATGATTTACTAGGTGTGTATGACACTCTTCTTTCAGACGAACACAATCAGAGTTATATCAATAAATGTCCTGCTCTTCCCAGCTTGATAATGGCAGTGAATGGGTGTTTCTGTTTTGAAGTCCATAAAAGTGCATCTATCCATCATAAAAATGCACTTTTATGCACTTTTATGATGGACAGATGCACTTTATGATAGACAGATGCACTTTTATGATGGACAGATGCACTTTTATGATGGACAGATGCACTTTTATGATGGACAGATGCACTTTTATGATGGACAGATGCACTTTTATCATGATAGATGCACTTTTATGATAGACAGATGCACTTTTATGATGGACAGATGCACTTTTATGATGGACAGATGCACTTTTATCATGATAGATGCACTTTTATGATGGACAGATGCACTTTTATGATGGACAGATGCACTTTTATGATGGACAGATGCACTTTTATCATGATAGATGCACTTTTATGATGGACAGATGCACTTTTATGATGGACAGATGCACTTTTATGATGGACAGATGCACTTTTATGCACTTTTATGCAGGACAGATGCACTTTATGATAGACAGATGCACTTTTATGATGGATAGATGCACTTTTATGATGGACAGATGCACTTTTATGATGGACAGATGCACTTTTATCATGATAGATGCACTTTTATCATGATAGATGCACTTTTATGATGGACAGATGCACTTTTATGATGGACAGATGCACTTTTATGATGGACAGATGCACTTTTATGCACTTTTATGATGGACAGATGCACTTTATGATAGACAGATGCACTTTTATGATGGATAGATGCACTTTTATGATGGACAGATGCACTTTTATGATGGACAGATGCACTTTTATGATGGACAGATGCACTTTTATGATGGACAGATGCACTTTTATCATGATAGATGCACTTTTATGATGGACAGATGCACTTTTATGATGGACAGATGCACTTTTATGATGGACAGATGCACTTTTATGATGGACAGATGCACTTTTATGCACTTTTATGATGGACAGATGCACTTTATGATAGACAGATGCACTTTTATGATGGATAGATGCACTTTTATGAAGGACAGATGCACTTTTATGATGGACAGATGCACTTTTATCATGATAGATGCACTTTTATGATAGACAGATGCACTTTTATGATGGACAGATGCACTTTTATGATAGACAGATGCACTTTTATGATGGACAGATGCACTTTTATCATGATAGATGCACTTTTATGATAGACAGATGCACTTTTATGATGGACAGATGCACTTTTATGATGGACAGATGCACTTTTATCATGATAGATGCACTTTTATGATGGATAGATGCACTTTTATGATGGACAGATGCACTTTTATGATGGACAGATGCACTTTTATGCACTTTTATGATGGATAGATGCACTTTTATGCACTTTTATGATAGACAGATGCACTTTTATGATGGATAGATGCACTTTTATGATGGACAGATGCACTTTTATGCACTTTTATGATGGATAGATGCACTTTTATGCACTTTTATGATAGACAGATGCACTTTTATGATGGATAGATGCACTTTTATGATGGACAGATGCACTTTTATCATGATAGATGCACTTTTATGATAGACAGATGCACTTTTATGATGGACAGATGCACTTTTATGATGGACAGATGCACTTTTATGATGGACAGATGCACTTTTATCATGATAGATGCACTTTTATGATGGACAGATGCACTTTTATGATGGACAGATGCACTTTTATGATGGACAGATGCACTTTTATCATGATAGATGCACTTTTATGATGGACAGATGCACTTTTATGATGGACAGATGCACTTTTATGATGGACAGATGCACTTTTATGATGGACAGATGCACTTTTATGATGGACAGATGCACTTTTATGATGGATAGATGCACTTTATGATAGACAGATGCACTTTTATGATGGACAGATGCACTTTTATGATGGACAGATGCACTTTTATCATGATAGATGCACTTTTATGATAGACAGATGCACTTTTATGATGGACAGATGCACTTTTATCATGATAGATGCACGTTTATGATGGACAGATGCACTTTTATGATGGACAGATGCACTTTTATCATGGATAGATGCACTTTTATGATGGACAGATGCACTTTTATGATGGATAGATGCACTTTTATGCACTTTTATGATGGATAGATGCACTTTTATGCACTTTTATGATGGATAGATGCACTTTTATGCACTTTTATGATGGACAGATGCACTTTTATGATGGATAGATGCACTTTTATGATGGACATATGCACTTTTATGCACTTTTATGATGGACAGATGCACTTTAATGATGGACAGATGCACTTTTATGATGGACAGATGCACTTTTATGATAGACAGATGCACTTATGATGGATAGATGCACTTTTATGCACTTTTATGATGGACAGATGCACTTTTATGATGGATAGATGCACTTTTATGCACTTTTATGATGGACAGATGCACTTTTATGCACTTTTATGATGGACAGATGCACTTTTATGATGGACAGATGCACTTTTATGCACTTTTATGATGGACAGATGCACTTTTATGATGGACAGATGCACTTTATGATAGACAGATGCACTTTTATGATGGACAGATGCACTTTATGATAGACAGATGCTCTTTTATGATGGACAGATGCACTTTATGATAGACAGATGCTCTTTTATGATGGACAGATGCACTTTTATGATGGACAGATGCACTTTTATCATGATAGATGCACTTTTATGATGGACAGATGCACTTATGATGGACAGATGCACTTTTATGATGGACAGATGCACTTTTATCATGGATAGATGCACTTTTATGATGGACAGATGCACTTTTATGCACTTTTATGATGGACAGATGCACTTTTATGATGGATAGATGCACTTTTATGATGGACATATGCACTTTTATGATGGACAGATGCACTTATGAAGGATAGATGCACTTTTATGCACTTTTATGATGGACAGATGCACTTATGAAGGATAGATGCACTTTTATGCACTTTTATGATGGACAGATGCACTTTTATGATGGATAGATGCACTTTTATGATGGATAGATGCACTTTTATGCACTTTTATGATGGACATATGCACTTTTATGCACTTTTATGATGGACAGATGCACTTTTATGATGGACATATGCACTTTTATGCACTTATGATGGACAGATGCACTTTTATGATGGACAGATGCACTTTTATGATGGATAGATGCACTTTTATGATGGATAGATGCACTTTTATGCAATTTTATGATGGACATATGCACTTTTATGATGGACAGATGCACTTTTATGATGGACATATGCACTTTTATGCACTTTTATGATGGACAGATGCACTTTTATGATGGATAGATGCACTTTTATGATGATAGATGCACTTTTATGATGGACAGATGCACTTTTATGATGGACATATGCACTTTTATGATGGACAGATGCACTTTTATGATGGATAGATGCACTTTTATGATGGACAGATGCACTTTTATGATGGACATATGCACTTTTATGCACTTTTATGATGGACAGATGCACTTTTATGATGGATAGATGCACTTTTATGATGGACAGATGCACTTTTATGATGGACAGATGCACTTTTATGATGGATAGATGCACTTTTATGATGGACAGATGCACTTTTATGCACTTTTATGATGGATAGATGCACTTTTATGATGATAGATTCACTTTTATGGACTTTAAAACATTCACTGCCATTATAAAGCTGGGAAGAGCTCTGATTGTGTTCGTCTGAAAGAAGAGTGTCATATACACCGAGGATGACTTGAGGGCGAGTAAATCATGGGTAATTTTCTATCCTTTAAAAATCTTCTTGTTTTCCTTTTGAATGAAGTCAAAGTGATAAATCTCAGGTGTGTTTGAGAAAGTACCTCGGGTTTGACTGAACTGTGGAGTTGAATTTCAGGAACATCCGCTCCAGGTTTTGGGCCTTTCCCGTTACCGGCTCCCCGGAGAGAGAAACTCAAATCTACACGTTCCTGGAAAGAGAAAGAAAACAGACCAGGAGAGAAATAAATCACACATGAACTCCGAAAGATCCCACAGAACCCTGTACAGAAGTTTAAAAGACACTTAATATTCAATAACTCTATGGATCTGACTATCAGATGAAAACACTGAGCTGGATCTGAATAACTCTGCTGTCTTCTGTAGAGTCTGTGAGTGTTTATGACTGTGAAGCGATCTGAACTCTACTCTGCACTCTATACACGCTGTAGAATTAAAGCTGACTCGACTCGACTGATATCCGCTTCTGAGAGTGTGTGCACGTCAGTAACTCAGTGATTGCGTGTCAGTTTTCCATCATATTATACTCATACTCAGTTTCGCTTCGATATGAATCGCCAGTTTCTTTCATCAGAGCTCAAGATTCTCCAGAAGAGCTCGACAGTGAGGGACTTTCTCAAGGGGCGAGTCTCATTATCAGTCAAACCTCCTTACAATAACCACAACAGGGGCACAAGTGTGTGTGTGTGTGTGTGTGTGTGTGTGTGTGTGAGATGGGTAGGTTTAGGGGTCAGGTTAGTGTGTGTGTGTGTGTGTGTGTGTGTGTGTGATGGGTAGGTTTAGGGGTCAGGTTAGTGTGTGTGTGTGTGTGTGTGTGAGAGAGATGGGTAGTTTTGGGGGTCAGGTTAGTGTGTGTGTGTGTGTGTGTGTGTGTGTGATGGGTAGGTTTAGGGGTCAGGTTAGTGTGTGTGTGTGTGTGTGTGTGTGTGTGTGTGTGTGAGATGGGTAGGTTTAGGGGTCAGGTTAGTGTGTGTGTATGTGTGTGTGTGTGTGTGTGTGATGGGTAGGTTTAGGGGTCAGGTTAGTGTGTGTGTGTGTGTGTGTGTGTGATGGGTAGGTTTAGGGGTCAGGTTAGTGTGTGTGTGTGTGTGTGTGTGTGATGGGTAGGTTTAGGGGTCAGGTTAGTGTGTGTGTGTGTGTGTGTGTGTGTGTGTGTGTGTGTGTGAGTATGAGTGTGTGTGTGTGTGTGTGTGTGTGTGTGTGTGTGTGTGTGTGTGTGTGTGTGTGTGTGTGAGAGTATGAGTGTGTGTGTGTGTGTGTGTGTGAAGCTGAACCTGATGTTTCTCATGACTGCGCTCTAGCTCTGAGTTTAACAGCACAACTGGAGTCAATTAGCAGACTTTCATTTCACAAGAGTTCCTCCACTTCTCCACACTCCGAGGAATCTCATCAAGCAACACATTTATCGAAACAAGACATTTCCACTTGAAAGAAACAAAATGACAAGAATTTACGTCTTGATTTCAGAGAGATCAGGAGTTTTGTGAAAACCTCTTTCCCCCGCTGGCCATCAGCCGTTTCTGTTTCCAACATCATTCCTCTGAAATTAAGACAATCTTGTATCATTCTGTTTGGTATGTAAGTATATCTTGTGGTATGGATGTCTGGATGAGTGTTTGGACAGCTGGTCTTCATCACCTGACCTTCACTAACCTGGTGACCGGCGCTCAGAGTCAGCGGGAGAGTGTGTGTGACGTCAGTGTGAACGAGTGAAAGCGGAGTGTGTTTACTGTAAGACTCACAGGCCCTCGCTCTTCATCAGTGATGATCCTCATGATCCTCATGACTCCCAGTCCCGTGAGGAGACGGCAGAGGAGCGGATGCAGGAGTTTAATCACACATCTGGGAATCGCTGATAGTGACGGAGTCTCCTCCAGAACACACACATCCCCATATATGGACCGACTTTTGTGCTTCCCTCTAATATGGTTTTAAATAGAATTTCAATAAAGTACAACAGACAGAAAATTACATTCACACACACACACACACACACACCCACACACACACACACATAACATTCAGAACTACAGTAATATAACACGGTTAGGCTGATAATTATAGGAATAGGAGTAAAGACACAGTCCAAACATTTTTCCATATATTGTATATGGAAAAGTGTTTGGACAGTGTTTTTATGTTTATAAATATAAATATACGTGATGTATTACAAATTAAATGTCTATGATAAGTTTAGCGGGGTCCCACAGGGTGTGTGTGTGTGTCCGTGTGCATGTGTGTGCGTGTGTATGTGTGCATGTGTGTGCGTGTGTATGTGTGCGTGTGTGTGCGTGTGCATGTGTGTGTGTGCGTGTGCATGTGTCATGGGCGAGGAGAGCGAGGCACAGGAAGTTCCTGCAGTCAGTAAATTGTAAACAGACGTTGAGCTTCATGAGCTGGGCGTGAGTCACACTGAACGGCTCTTTGTGAGTAAAGTCTCACTTTCTGGAGGTCAGACAGGTCACACATGAACCACTTTCCCTCTGTGATATCTCTATGATGAAGCAGCGCATGACCTCTGACCCGCACGTCTGACTCTGCTCCTCCTGCCTGTCCTGGAGGAAAGAGGAGAGATCTCTGATCCGGCCGCTTCTGGAAACATCACAGTGCTCACCCTCAGTCTTCTGAAGAAACCTCCTGCTTACTGTGTTTGCCAGGGTGATGCTTTGGTTGTTACTATCGACCACAACATTATTTTAAATAGACTCGAGAATTATGTTGGCATTAGTGGAATTGCACTAGCATGGTTTAAAGGAGTCATAATGTTGTGTTACCTTGGATACCCAATGCTCTATTATAGTCTTTCAGGCACTTCTAAAAAAGAAAAGTGGGAAAAAAATCAACACAGAGCCCCTCAGACCCTTATTTCTAAAGGCATTATTGTCTCGCGAGATCTGATGCGATGTTTTGGCTGTCGTGGACGGTCATTATAATAATGCAAATGAGGGGCGCGTTGATTGGTCGTAGAAAAAATACACCATTTCCAGATACATTCTTACAGAAGCCCCACTAACTGAAAGCTATTTTCAAACTGCATGTTTTGCATGAGTTTGGCTTATAATGTTTAGTGGTATATTGTTTTCATACTTGCATTTAAACAGTTTTAGCCACTGAGCATGGACTCCTGTACCGTCACTACTGTAGCTGCTAGTGTAAAACAAAGTGGAAAGATGTGGCTAGCATTCGTAGAGTCCATTCCCCGTGTTTAGGTAACGTTACATACAATAGCCGCATTAGCTGTTAGCTGCTATTTGTTAACCACAGTAGAGCAATAAAAACACAGTCTTACCTTTTCAATTTCTGGCAAGTCCCTGATGGTTGGGATGGCACCTTTTCCCAAACGGAGCTTCGAGGCCAAGTTCGCCTGATACTGCCCCAAATTTGTAAATGATTCCGGTGTAAAATGTTTAGCGCACACACCTAACGATACGCCACTTGAAAGAGTTGTTGGGACAGCGTCATTAAAAATGAATTTCCTCCACTGTTCCCTGATAGTTTCGTCCGTTTTTGGTAGATAAAACACATTTGCATGTTGTTTGTGGCAGTCACCCACAGAGCATCTCATGTGTGCACTCGGTTTCTCCATCTTTCTCGAGTCAACTAAACTGAATCTGAGGGGGAGAGGGGGAGAGGGGGAGAGGGGGAGAGGGGCGGGCTTCCCGCGGCATAGGTTTGCGGTGTCCATATTTGGTATATCTTCCCCCGTCTTGACGTCAAGAGGGGGAAGAAATCAAAATCTCGTTTTTTCGTGCGCGTGCACGTGGCCTATTTTACAAACCCCGAGGTAAACAAACGCTTCACTTTTAAATATCGGCTTCCCGGCCAGTGTATAATCATTATGCAATCATAACATACATTGATTCTCGTGGAAAAGTGAAATTTCTACATTATGACTCCTTTAAATCACACTTATCTGACCGTTATCAGTTTGTAGCAGTAAATGAAGAGATGTCTCATCGATCACAAGTTCAGTATGGCGTACCACAAGGCTCAGTACTAGGACCGCTGCTGTTCACTCTGTACATGCTACACACACACACACACACACTGTGCATGCTACCCTGTATACACACACACACACACACACACACTGTGCATGCTACCCTGTACACACACACACACTCTCTCTGTACATGCTACCATTAGGAGATATCATTAGGAAGCATGGCATTAGTTTTCACTGTTATGCTGATGATACTCAGCTCTATATTTCTTCACGCTCTGACAAAAAACCAATTCACTAAATTAACGGAATGCACAGCTGATATAAAAACTGGATGACTCGTAATTTCCTACTTCTAAATTCTGAAAAAACAGAGATTCTAATTATTGGACAAAAAACGTCCTCACGTAATAACCTAGAATACTGTCTAACACTTGATGGCTGCTCTGTTAAGTCTTGGGTGTGTGTGTGTGTGTGTGTAGCGCGTCTGTGTTGACGTACAACACAGACGCGCTGCGCTAAAACACTACGTGTACTGACTCGAGGCCCAGAGAGAAGGAAATGAAAAGTGGAATAAAGTCGTTATTTTTGTTTGTTTTTGCGCACAAAAAGTATTCTCGTCGCTTTATAAACTTAAGATTGAGCCACTGTAGTCACTTGGACTATATTAACGATCTCTTTAATAACTTTTCTGGGCCAGCAAGTTTCATTCCCTTAGAAGCCTATGGAGGAGTGAGACAACTCTCAGATTTAATCAAAAATATCTTAATTTGTGTTCCGAAGACGAACGAAGGTCTTACGGGGTTGAACAACATGAGGGAGAGTAATTACTGACAGAATTTTCATTTTTGGGTGAACTAACCCTTTAATCGGAGTCTGATGTGAGAAATCACTCATGTCTAAACTAGTCATGATGAATTACACTGTGATTGATCAACAAACGATTGATGATTGTCGGATCTTTGCTGGCTGACATCAGAATGAAGCAACTTCGTGTTTTGGCCATGAGTGTGTTTGTTCTTCTGAAGCTGTAATGAGGTACAAAACCCTGATCCACAAACCATAAAACAACATCTGGAGGAAAACCTTCACATGGTTTCAATGTTCTGATGTTCTTCACACAAACAAACAAATCATAAAGCCGCTCGACACACGGACAACACAACACACATTATGCACCTATTAAAAGAGTAAAAACACGTTTCTCTCAAACATCACGAGTCCTGATGATCCCACACACACACACACACACACACACATCACAGCACATGTGCTTCATTACGGAGGAATCTCAGCTTTGATCTCCGACCAATAACACACACACACACACATGCACACGTGTGTGGTCTCAGAGTTTCCTCCCTATTACACACACACACACACACACACACACATAACTGCATATTTCTGACATTAGACCATCAACAAGACTCCAGACGGAGCTGTTCCAGTTGTTTGTCTCGAGACGAGGGCGAGCTCTATAAATACACACTCGCTGTTCGACGGAGAAAGAATCTGTTGATATAAACACTGAACACACTCGCGTCTCGGTTTAGTCTGACAGGATAAAACACAAGACAGAATCAGGTCGACGTTTCTGTAGGATCTCTCAGGGTTTCACTGAACACACTGAACACACTGACCGTCACCAGGGCAAACGGTACGACTACACACACTACACACACTATACACACACTCTCAGGATTTCTCAGGGTTTCATTGAACACACCAGGGCAAACGGTACGACTACACACACACACGGACCCCGACATCAGTGCTTCTCAATCAAGGGCCTCAGAAAACTTTCCCAGAAACTCTTTAGCTCGGCATGAAAGAGAGGTTGCTCTCGTCTTTTCTCCTCTATCGTTGATTCGTTCCGTATATGGAGTGAATCGCTTCAGGAACAAGAACACATGTGGGCGGGGCTTGATTGTGTCCGTGAGGAATTGATTGGATGATTGTAGTTTGCTATTGGCTGATCTTATGTGAGTGACAGATTGCCCCGCCCACATCATCAGAGAAGAGATGCTGAACAGGAACTTATTCACGAATTTAATTACATTTTTGCTAAATTCCATATACATAAATGTAAGTACAATAAAAACCCAACCTTTGTTTTTGGTTCTTGAAAAAGAAATGCAAACATATATCAAGACTATCTTTCATTCCCACAATAATAATAAAGCAATTAAAACTGTTTCTGTTTGTGAATCATTTGATATTTCTATATAATGTTTATATAGAAAAATCATTACAATAAACACTGCAATATTACATAAAAATAAGACGTGTGAATTTTGATTGCACAGCCACTTTAGAATGATTTAAATGTAGTTATATTAGCATAATCTTAAAAAAAAAATGAAGATGTAAAACATTAAAGTGACATTATATTCTGCGATACTGTATCACACAGAAGCAGATCTGAGCTGATCTTCACATGTTATATAAAGCCTTCAGTTCCTCGGGGAACACACTGGGACTTTCTGTGGAACATATCTCATATCTGACATCCACAGCCTGTCTGACACACACACACACACACACACACACTGAATGAGTCACACGTCTATATTCATCTGCAAACAATAACATGAGAATATTGAGGCCTTTTCTGACCATATTTGCACAAATGATCAAATGAATCATCATCAGTGATGGTGACATCATCGTGTGATGGGGCTGATGGGTAATTTATGGAGGCGATAAATCAATTAATTTCATGTTTAAATGGAGTTTATTACGCTCACAGTCAGAAATATATATAGTATTTCTTCATGGAACAATCAACGGCAATAAAGAACCTTTATTTTTCAGAGTGTATTTGAACATTAGTCATTTTAGCAACTAAAACATCTCACAGTAACAGAGTTATGAAGGTTCTCTCTCGAGTTATGAAGGTTCTCTCTCGAGTTATGAAGGTTCTCTCTCGAGTTATGAAGGTTCTCTCTCGAGTTATGAAGGTTCTCTCTCGAGTTATGAAGGTTCTCTCGAGTTATGAAGGTTCTCTCTCGAGTTATGAAGGTTCTCTCTCGAGTTATGAAGGTTCTCTCTCGAGTTATGAAGGTTCTCTCGAGTTATGAAGGTTCTCTCTCGAGTTATGAAGGTTCTCTCGAGTTATGAAGGTTCTCTCGAGTTATGAAGGTTCTCTCTCGAGTTATGAAGGTTCTCTCTCGAGTTATGAAGGTTCTCTCTCGAGTTATGAAGGTTCTCTCTCGAGTTATGAAGGTTTTCTCTCGAGTTATGAAGGTTCTCTCTCGAGTTATGAAGATTTTCTCTCGAGTTATGAAGGTTCTCTCGAGTTATGAAGGTTCTCTCTCGAGTTATGAAGGTTTTCTCTCGAGTTATGAAGGTTCTCTCTCGAGTTATGAAGGTTCTCTCTCGAGTTATGAAGGTTTTCTCTCGAGTTATGAAGGTTCTCTCGAGTTATGAAGGTTTTCTCTCGAGTTATGAAGGTTCTCTCTCGAGTTATGAAGGTTCTCTCTCGAGTTATGAAGGTTCTCTCTCGAGTTATGAAGGTTCTCTCGAGTTATGAAGGTTTTCTCTCGAGTTATGAAGGTTTTCTCTCGAGTTATGAAGGTTCTCTCTCGAGTTATGAAGGTTCTCTCTCGAGTTATGAAGGTTCTCTCTCGAGTTATGAAGGTTCTCTCGAGTTATGAAGGTTTTCTCTCGAGTTATGAAGGTTCTCTCTCGAGTTATGAAGGTTTTCTCTCGAGTTATGAAGGTTCTCTCGAGTTATGAAGGTTTTCTCTCGAGTTATGAAGGTTCTCTCTCGAGTTATGAAGGTTTTCTCTCGAGTTATGAAGGTTCTCTCTCTAGTTATGAAGGTTCTCTCTCGAGTTATGAAGGTTCTCTCTCGAGTTATGAAGGTTTTCTCTCGAGTTATGAAGGTTCTCTCTCGAGTTATGAAGGTTCTCTCTCGAGTTATGAAGGTTCTCTCTCGAGTTATGAAGGTTTTCTCTCGAGTTATGAAGGTTCTCTCTCGAGTTATGAAGGTTTTCTCTCGAGTTATGAAGGTTTTCTCTCGAGTTATGAAGGTTTTCTCTCGAGTTATGAAGGTTCTCTCTCGAGTTATGAAGGTTTTCTCTCGAGTTATGAAGGTTCTCTCTCGAGTTATGAAGGTTTTCTCTCGAGTTATGAAGGTTCTCTCTCTCGAGTTATGAAGGTTCTCTCTCGAGTTATGAAGGTTCTCTCTCGAGTTATGAAGGTTTTCTCTCGAGTTATGAAGGTTCTCTCTCGAGTTATGAAGGTTTTCTCTCGAGTTATGAAGGTTCTCTCTCGAGTTATGAAGGTTTTCTCTCGAGTTATGAAGGTTCTCTCTCGAGTTATGAAGGTTTTCTCTCGAGTTATGAAGGTTCTCTCTCGAGTTATGAAGGTTCTCTCTCGAGTTATGAAGGTTCTCTCTCGAGTTATGAAGGTTTTCTCTCGAGTTATGAAGGTTCTCTCTCGAGTTATGAAGGTTTTCTCTCGAGTTATGAAGGTTCTCTCTCGAGTTATGAAGGTTTTCTCTCGAGTTATGAAGGTTCTCTCTCGAGTTATGAAGGTTTTCTCTCGAGTTATGAAGGTTTTCTCTCGAGTTATGAAGGTTTTCTCTCGAGTTATGAAGGTTCTCTCTCGAGTTATGAAGGTTCTCTCTCGAGTTATGAAGGTTTTCTCTCGAGTTATGAAGGTTCTCTCTCGAGTTATGAAGGTTCTCTCTCGAGTTATGAAGGTTCTCTCTCGAGTTATGAAGGTTTTCTCTCGAGTTATGAAGGTTCTCTCTCGAGTTATGAAGGTTTTCTCTCGAGTTATGAAGGTTCTCTCTCGAGTTATGAAGGTTTTCTCTCGAGTTATGAAGGTTTTCTCTCGAGTTATGAAGGTTTTCTCTCGAGTTATGAAGGTTCTCTCTCGAGTTATGAAGGTTCTCTCGAGTTATGAAGGTTCTCTCTCGAGTTATGAAGGTTCTCTCTCGAGTTATGAAGGTTCTCTCTCGAGTTATGAAGGTTCTCTCGAGTTATGAAGGTTCTCTCTCGAGTTATGAAGGTTCTCTCTCGAGTTATGAAGGTTCTCTCTCGAGTTATGAAGGTTCTCTCGAGTTATGAAGGTTCTCTCTCGAGTTATGAAGGTTCTCTCGAGTTATGAAGGTTCTCTCGAGTTATGAAGGTTCTCTCTCGAGTTATGAAGGTTCTCTCTCGAGTTATGAAGGTTCTCTCTCGAGTTATGAAGGTTCTCTCTCGAGTTATGAAGGTTTTCTCTCGAGTTATGAAGGTTCTCTCTCGAGTTATGAAGATTTTCTCTCGAGTTATGAAGGTTCTCTCGAGTTATGAAGGTTCTCTCTCGAGTTATGAAGGTTTTCTCTCGAGTTATGAAGGTTCTCTCTCGAGTTATGAAGGTTCTCTCTCGAGTTATGAAGGTTTTCTCTCGAGTTATGAAGGTTCTCTCGAGTTATGAAGGTTTTCTCTCGAGTTATGAAGGTTCTCTCTCGAGTTATGAAGGTTTTCTCTCGAGTTATGAAGGTTCTCTCGAGTTATGAAGGTTTTCTCTCGAGTTATGAAGGTTCTCTCTCGAGTTATGAAGGTTTTCTCTCGAGTTATGAAGGTTCTCTCTCTAGTTATGAAGGTTCTCTCTCGAGTTATGAAGGTTCTCTCTCGAGTTATGAAGGTTTTCTCTCGAGTTATGAAGGTTCTCTCTCGAGTTATGAAGGTTCTCTCTCGAGTTATGAAGGTTCTCTCTCGAGTTATGAAGGTTTTCTCTCGAGTTATGAAGGTTCTCTCTCGAGTTATGAAGGTTTTCTCTCGAGTTATGAAGGTTTTCTCTCGAGTTATGAAGGTTTTCTCTCGAGTTATGAAGGTTCTCTCTCGAGTTATGAAGGTTTTCTCTCGAGTTATGAAGGTTCTCTCTCGAGTTATGAAGGTTTTCTCTCGAGTTATGAAGGTTCTCTCTCTCGAGTTATGAAGGTTCTCTCTCGAGTTATGAAGGTTCTCTCTCGAGTTATGAAGGTTTTCTCTCGAGTTATGAAGGTTCTCTCTCGAGTTATGAAGGTTTTCTCTCGAGTTATGAAGGTTCTCTCTCGAGTTATGAAGGTTTTCTCTCGAGTTATGAAGGTTCTCTCTCGAGTTATGAAGGTTTTCTCTCGAGTTATGAAGGTTCTCTCTCGAGTTATGAAGGTTCTCTCTCGAGTTATGAAGGTTCTCTCTCGAGTTATGAAGGTTTTCTCTCGAGTTATGAAGGTTCTCTCTCGAGTTATGAAGGTTTTCTCTCGAGTTATGAAGGTTCTCTCTCGAGTTATGAAGGTTTTCTCTCGAGTTATGAAGGTTCTCGCTCGAGTTATGAAGGTTTTCTCTCGAGTTATGAAGGTTTTCTCTCGAGTTATGAAGGTTCTCTCTCGAGTTATGAAGGTTTTCTCTCGAGTTATGAAGGTTCTCTCTCGAGTTATGAAGGTTTTCTCTCGAGTTATGAAGGTTCTCTCTCGAGTTATGAAGGTTTTCTCTCGAGTTATGAAGGTTTTCTCTCGAGTTATGAAGGTTTTCTCTCGAGTTATGAAGGTTCTCTCTCGAGTTATGAAGGTTTTCTCTCGAGTTATGAAGGTTCTCTCTCGAGTTATGAAGGTTTTCTCTCGAGTTATGAAGGTTCTCTCTCGAGTTATGAAGGTTTTCTCTCGAGTTATGAAGGTTCTCTCTCGAGTTATGAAGGTTTTCTCTCGAGTTATGAAGGTTTTCTCTCGAGTTATGAAGGTTCTCTCTCGAGTTATGAAGGTTTTCTCTCGAGTTATGAAGGTTTTCTCTCGAGTTATGAAGGTTCTCTCTCGAGTTATGAAGGTTCTCTCTCGAGTTATGAAGGTTTTCTCTCGAGTTATGAAGGTTCTCTCTCGAGTTATGAAGGTTCTCTCTCGAGTTATGAAGGTTTTCTCTCGAGTTATGAAGGTTTTCTCTCGAGTTATGAAGGTTTTCTCTCGAGTTATGAAGGTTTTCTCACAGTAACAGAGTTATGCAGAAGAGTGTAGACTGTTCTCTCGCTCTGGAGAACGGCTTCATGATCTCACTTGTTTATTTAGTTCATTATAATATTCAGTGAAGACAGAAACAACACTGGATTCTGGAGCGTCGAGGTCCATCGGGTCTGAAGATCCAGAGTCTCCAAACTGCAGAACCAACAACAGACACTGTGTGTGTGTGTGTGTGTGTGTGTGAACAGAACCAGATCCTACACCTGAAGTGTGTGTGTGTGTGTGTGTGTGTGTGTGAACAGAACCAGATCCGACACCTGAAGTGTGTGTGTGTGTGTGTGTGTGTGTGTGTGTGTGTGTGAACAGAACCAGTTCTCAGAATTATGAACAAACGTTCTTCAGTAACGTTAATAGATAGTAAGTTACCAGGCGTTTAATAATGTCCTCAAAACATTATATAAAAAAAAAAACCTTCTGAAATATTTTAGTTGGACGTGTTTAAGGCGAGACTCCCGAGGGTGACAGAGCAAGAGAATCACTCATAGTTATCACCACACTTCTCCAGTTGATTGATTACACTGATAATTGCACAAAAAAATGTGTAATACAAGTTTTCTGATATGTTGTTTAAATATGCAAATGAGGCGTTATCTAATTACTATGCACTAATTTGCATACATTTCTAGAACAAAAATCTGAGCATTGGATGAAGTAATTTTTTTATATATATATTAGTCAAAGGTTTTTACAGAGGGGATTTTGGATATCTCTATTTATCACTCCACAAATCAGATTATAATGTCAACAGCCAAAAATAAATACATTTTCAGCATTTCTTTTAGGTATAAAATGTTGTGGAAAATTTTATGAACAAACCCCTCAGTAAAAACCTTCAGAATATAGACAAGAATAAAACTGTGAAGTTTGTTGAAGTGGAGATTTCTGACTCACTGTAGGAGGAAAAACTCATCTAGAGAATACAGTAAAGAAGAATAACCTTTAAAGATACAGCATATACTGTAACTGAACTCTACAGACGCAAAGAGATCATGTGCTCTAAAGATACAGTTAAAGTCAGTCAGCTTTACTTACACAGCGCTTTTACAGCAGCTTTACAGAGATAACAGGAGAATAATACAACAGAGTTTGTTTCTAGAAGAGAATAGCGTCAGTCAGTTCAGTGATGGTTCATTTCTGCTGTAAAAAAGTTATTAATTTAGTTCATTAATATATATCTAACGTTAGCCGCTGTGGAGAAAACCGTGATGTCGTCGTCCAGCTCAGTTCAGTTCTCATATAATGCTGTCAGTGCATAAGATCAATAATATTGTGGAATATTTCATGGCTTGGTTGAATCCTAATGTAGAATGCGGTGTGTTATTTCTTGTTATTACATGGCTTGGCTGAATTCCAATGTAGAATGCGGTGTGTTATTTCTTTATAACAGACCGCTGCGGAGTATAACAGACCGTTGCCATGAAAAACAGCGCGTTGCTATGGACGCGGAACGGACTATTTTCTTTGGCGGAAGCAATACAATCGTTTTTAAATCAATAAACTCCTTTTTAAATCAATAATTCGTGTCAAATTATTTATTTATTTTGTAGGTAGCCATGTAATAAGCGGGATAATGTATAGAGAGGCGGTCGTTATAGCGAATAACAAGCCCGACAACAACCGCCTCTCTATACATTATCCCTTACATAACAATCCGCTGCGAAGTATAACACACCGTTGCCATGAAAAACAGCGCGTTGCTATGGACGCGGAACGGACTATTTTCTTTAGCGGAAGCAATACAATCGTTTTTAAATCAATAAACTCCTTTTTAAATCAATATTTTGTGTCAAATTATTGATTTATTTCGTAGGTAGCCATGTAATAAGCGGGATAATGTAGAGCGAGGCGGTTGTTATATAGCGAATACAACCCCTTCAGGCTGATTCAAGATCCCTCCGCGAGCCTCGCTCTACATTATCCCTTACTCTCTGGAGTAAACCGTTTAAAAGTGTATTTTGGATGTTTTCTGAAAAAACACTTTATGAAAAGCCAAAAAGCCCAAAGTTTAAACAGTTTTAATAACGTTCCCATAATGTTTGAAGAATGATACAAAGGAATGCTTGTTTTTTAAAACGCTCTTGCGAATCTGATGAGTATTTGATGAGGATTATTGATTGCTAGCAGAAAAGCTAATACCAGGAAATGGCTAAAAACATTAAAATGAACTGGGAATAGTGTGTGAAATCTACATGAAGGAGAGCAGTGAGTCTGAGAAACATAAATGCTCAAGTTATAGACCAGAATCTTCCAGCGAGACCTCGTATAGAAATTATAATTACGAGACGGAAAGTCTTGAGAATTATTAAGAAATAGGGTTAGGAAAGAAATAAGGAATCAAAGAAGTAATAGTTTGAATAAAAATAAAAATACTCATATTGGAGACTATTCTGGACTCAAATATACCATCCTCAAGTCAGGTTTATCTTCTATATAGTTAAATAATAATAATAAGTATGACATATAAAACTGTAGTTTGCAGAGTTGTGGGAAGGCTGTGTTACTGAAGTGGTTTGCATTATTTAGTCATTTATTGTGTTGCTTCTCAATTGATGTCTTTTCTGCCCTTTTTCTTTTATTTAATGGTTGCTACTGTTTAATTCAATTCAATTCACGTTTATTTGTACAGCGCTTTTCACAATACACATCGTTTCAAAGCAGCTTTACAGAGAGTGCATGAGTCCACATTACAGCTTACAGTGATCTGATATCAGAACTAGTTATGGATTTCAGAAATGTACATATACGAAATCACAGTTAGCTAAAAATATACTAATTTAATCAAATAATAATTTAAGGCAGAAACAAATGAGCTCATTGAAGTGATGAATACTTGTTTGTTACATGTATATGTAGCATTGGTGTTAGTATGAGCATTGGTGTTAGTGTGAGCATTGGTGTTAGTATGAGCATTGGTGTTAGTGAGCATTGGTGTTAGTGAGCATTGGTGTTAGTATGAGCATTGGTGTTAGTGAGCATTGGTGTTAGTATGAGCATTGGTGTTAGTATGAGCATTGGTGTTAGTATGAGCATTGGTGTTAGTATGAGCATTGGTGTTAGTATGAGCATTGGTGTTAGTATGAGCATTGGTGTTAGTATGAGCATTGGTGTTAGTATGAGCATTGGTGTTAGTATGAGCATTGGTGTTAGTATGAGCATTGGTGTTAGTATGAGCATTGGTGTTAGTGAGCATTGGTGTTAGTATGAGCAATGGTGTTAGTATGAGCATTGGTGTTAGTATGAGCATTGGTGTTAGTGAGCATTGGTGTTAGTGAGCATTGGTGTTAGTGAGCATTGGTGTTAGTATGAGCATTGGTGTTAGTGAGCATTGGTGTTAGTATGAGCATTGGTGTTAGTATGAGCATTGGTGTTAGTGAGCATTGGTGTTAGTGAGCATTGGTGTTAGTGAGCATTGGTGTTAGTATGAGCATTGGTGTTAGTATGAGCATTGGTGTTAGTATGAGCATTGGTGTTAGTATGAGCATTGGTGTTAGTATGAGCATTGGTGTGTGTTGATTAGTTGTGGATGTAATTTCTGTTTGTCCTTTTATGATTTTTTTTCAGCCGATGTATTCAGTTGTTGATTGTATTTGATGTATAGGATTTTGGGCCCCTTCCAAATGTGGTGGAATGCGAAAATTGCTGTAATAATAATAATAATAATAAAAAGCTCTTGGAACATATTTTTCCATTACTTGTCATTTTTTTAGTTGGACATTTTTTAAAATGTTGCAAGTAACGTTCAGAGAACATTCAAAGTCAACGTTCCCATAATGCTTGAAGAATGATACGATGGAATGTGTTTTTAAAACAAACAAAACCAAAAAAAAAAAAAGTTTCAAAAATGCTCTTGGAACATATTTGTGCGTTTCTTGCCATTTCTTTGTGAAATCGACTAGCAAAACTGTTTCAACACACTATTATTATTCCAGTTCAGTGAGAAAACACTCCAGCTGCTTTATTTCTTCATGACAGACATCAGCTGGCCACAGATCAGTGTGTGTGTGTGTGTGTGTGTGTAGATGCTTTCAGGAGGAATATAAATATGAATGTCGGGCACATAAACTCAGAGGCCAAAGCAAACACACGTCGAGAGAGACGAACTCCAGCTGGAGGAGCGAATCCAGTCACGATCTGAGTGTAAGATGGACACACACACTCTCTCTCACACACACACACACACACACACACACACACAGATATGGAGCCAGATCAGCCTCAAAAAGAATACATTTACAAAACAAAATTCATAAATGCACAAGTAAAATCATAAATATTTCCCCAAACGTATTATCGTTGCTGCTGCTCTGTCTCCATACCTGTGTGTGTGTGTGTGTGTGTGTGTCCATCCTCAGCTCTGAGTCGAGGTGTTTGCCAAACCGGTGTTTCCTTCTGCTTTCACAATGATCTTTACGAGTTATTTGTGTCTTCGTGTCGTGTGACCCCTGATCAGACGCCGCTGGAAGATTGTCACCTTTAAGACTTCTTCAAACGCCGTGTTTAGCAGCTGGTGAAGGTCATCTTCAGGGGCTTTCCACACACACACACACACACACACACACACATGCATACACACACGAAACTGAGAGTCTGAGAGTCTGGTGGTGGATCCCAGACGCTATTAGCATTAAACACAGTAAGAGCTTTACAACCCACACACACACACACACACACACACACACACACACACACACACACAGGTGAGCTCATCAGCTGACATCATCACCGCCGCTGAGACTCATCTCTATTGTCATCACACACAGGTAAAGTGAAACTGAAACTCTATTCGACTTTCAGAAGAGCATTACTCAATCAACGGATATATGAATAACAATGAAATAAGCAAAGTCATTTTTATTCACCATTTAACTTTTTATTTTAATTCTACTTTTAGTAATTTCATGCATTTATTTAATTTAATAGATAAATAAAATATATTATTCATTTGTTTAGTTTTAAATATTACAATTATTAAAAAAAATAAAGAATTACATATATATATATAAAAAATATATATTTTATAAATACATTAATTTACTTTAAGGCGAGACACCCCAGGTGAACAGGGAAAGAAAACATTAATAGTTATCACCATACTTCACCAGTTGATTGAATACACTGATAATTGCAAAAAAAAATGGTATAAATTGTAATGTTTAAATATGTAAAAGAGTGTTATCTAATAAAAAAAATCACTCATTTGCATACATTTGCATATGAACATTGGATGAAGTCAGGTTAAAAAATTCTTGTTTAATTTTTATATATATATATTAGTCAAAGGTTTTTACAGAGGGGATTTTGGATATCTCTATTTGTCACTCCACAAACCAGATTATAATGTCAACAGCCAAAAATAAATACATTTTCAGCATTTCTTTAGGTATAAAATGTTGTATAATATCAGGAAAATGATATATGAACAAACCCCTCTGTAAAACCCTTCAGAATATAGAGCAGAGTGAGCGTGGGAGGTTTGGAGAATGCCAGTGTTGTTGAAGTGGAGATTTCTGACTCGAAGAAGTTTAGAGAAACTCATTTAGAGAAAACAGCCTTTAAATATATACACTAATCTGCAGATGTGAATAGATCAGAGCTCTAAAAGACGCAGTTAGAAGTGTGTTTTCCACTAGTCAGAACAAACACTTTATTAAAAGGCCAAAATCTCAAAATTGAAATTGAAACAGTGTTTGCCTGTAGTGTCTCGCCTTAAATAAATGTGATAAATAACTTATTCGAATTTCTTGATAATTTAATCATATTATCTTAAAATTTTGTGAAACAAGAGCGATAACTATATCAGTCACAATATCATTGTTTATTCTCAGTTTTGTCGTCTGTCTCTTTAAATGCCGGAGCTCGTTAAAGCAGGAGGGATTCTGATTGGCTGTCAGTGTTTCATCGTCCACCTCTGTGTCGTTATGGTTATTTATCGTCCAGGGGTGCGTTTCCCGAAAGCATCGTTGGCCAACTATGGTCGCAAGTTCATCGCAATGCCCATTGAACTCTATTGGTAACGACGGAACTTGCGACCATAGTTGGCCAACGATGCTTTCGGGAAACCCACCCCAGACCAGCGCTGGAACGGGTCGCCGTTGACCGTGATCGTACGGATCAGCTGACTGATTCGCTGAACAGTGGAGAAAGAAACCGGATGTGTGTCAGTTTATTCGGTCTTAAAGTGACAGTAGCCTAATATTCCTGCTGTCGTCTGTCATTAATGTTAATAAAACAACAGAATACAGCTTTAACAAAGATGAAACTATATTTAATTTCTAAAGTGAACAAATAGTGTTATTTTACATTTAGGCTTAATTATTAATGTCTGTGCCTGAACACTACTGTTAAACTGTAACTTTGTTATTTAGTATTCATCTCTGCTTGTAATGTGTGTATTTGTTCTTATTTTATTACTGACTGTTCACTTGTTTTTAATAATGTTTGAACTTTAGAAGTTAGGCAAGTAGTTTTTGATGTGGTGTCGAAGAACTTCAAGTTAGCTTTAAGTAATAAATGAAAAGTAAAGTTACCCCCCCCCCCCATATATATAAATATATATATATATATATATATGTATTTTTTTGCTGATCTGAAAAAAGATCCGATCCGTGGCTCTAAACCGCAGATGATCCGAACCGTGAGTGTTGAGATCCGCTGCTCCATAGCCGTGAGCGAGCCTTCAGTGGTCCAGGTCACATGACGAATCAATCCCTCGCTCCGCCCGGAACAAACAAACACATTACGCAACACGCCAATTACTTCAGGCAAAACACATTAGTGTAATGAGCTGTTCCGTAAACGGCGCTTTTCTGAGAAATGAAAGGACTCGGCGTGGATGAGCGGAGAACGAGGACAGTGAATCCCAGCGGAAGACTCCTCCATCCCACAGGAAAGTCCCGATACGTGAATGAAGCGACACACACGCTGGAATCCACCCAGAAACACCGGCGACGCACAAAACCCCCTCGCCCCACGATCACACACACACACACACACACACACACACCCACATGTGCATTTGTTTCCATCACAATGAGAGAAACTCTCCCCATTTAATGACACTGGTACTTTCCACACACACACACCAGATGGGCGTGTGTTTTGTGAGCGCACCTGTCAACACGCCTCACGTAACCTGAGAGCTCACCTGTGCAAACACACACACAATAACACAAGGCACGGCGGGCTTTTGTAGTAAACTTTATATAGTTAAAATGCTAACATTACATCGAGAGAGAGAGTGTGTGAGAGAGAGAGAGAGAGTGTGTGTGTGTGTGAGAGTCCAGAGAGAGAGAGAGAGAGAGAGAGAGAGAGAGAGAGAGAGAGAGAGAGAGAGAGAGAGAGAGAGAGAGAGAGAGAGAGAGAGAGTGTGTGTGAGAGAGAGAGAGAGAGTGTGTGTGAGAGAGAGAGAGAGAGAGAGTGTGTGTGAGAGAGAGAGAGAGAGAGTGTGTGTGTGTGTGTGTGAGAGAGTCCAGAGAGAGAGAGAGAGAGAGAGTGTGTGTGTGTGTGTGTGTGTATGTGAGAGTCCAGAGAGAGAGAGAGAGAGAGAGAGAGAGAGAGAGAGAGAGAGAGAGAGAGAGAGAGAGAGAGAGAGAGAGCACAAGATCCAGACACTGATTTACATGAGCGACGCTATTTACACCAATCAGAGAGCAGAACAGTCTTAGAGTCCTTCAGCTCTACTTAAAACTATAAATGAAGTAGAATTTAACACAAACATTGTTCTCCGCTGCAGGGCAAAGCACAAACTCACTGAATGTTTCTCTATACAGCACGAGTTCGGCGCGCTTCACTGTGATTGGTCAGCCGTGGGGCTGGCCGCC
Organism: Squalius cephalus; assembly: GCF_949319135.1. NCBI lineage: Eukaryota > Metazoa > Chordata > Actinopteri > Cypriniformes > Leuciscidae > Squalius > Squalius cephalus. The sequence goes on from NC_137145.1 coordinate 702,346, forward strand.
GCCCCCTCGTCGTTGCTGCTGTCCACTTCCTGTTGCATGGCCTCCTGGTCCAGGCGCTGGCTGGTGTAATCGCTGATCTCCAGGAACCCGCTCGGCTCCACCACAACATTAGACTGGCTGGAGTCTGGCATGATGGAGTACTGGGGGATCACCTGACCACAAACACAAGCGTCAGCCAATCACAGCAGTGCTGAGGGATCACCTGACCACAACGACGACGACGACGACATGCATTATATTGCATTGCATATAAAGTGTGCTGGTCAACTAGTCTAAAATTAAGAACCTCCTAGAAAACAGTAAAAAAACAACAACATAGGAACATTGTGTACAATTAAGATAGGCTACTTAATTTATTATCCCAATATCCACATATGATGCTAGATCCCACAGGGAAAAGGGCTTCTGTCTGTGACGTGCCGTCTTTGCGTTTGAACACTGCACATTTTAAACAGGACACGCATTAGCTGAATAAACGTTAGCCAATACAAACATATTTATACAAAACAGATGACAGTGAATAGACAGCCTGTCACATGACCCATTAACAGCGTAACGAATCACTTATTCTAAAAAGAATATCAAGTATAAGTTAGCAGAATCCGACATTAGTGATGTGTTAACGGTAAAACGTCCGGCATTTAACGAATTTGAAAAACACGGATGGATAATACAAAATACTTTGACATTTTGACAGAAAAAAAAACAATTAAAGTTTTAATTTCATTAAATTGAACAAGCGCAACATTCAGCATTCAATCAAATATTCTAAAAGATTTATTATTAATAATAATGTTATTTCAACATATCATCTCATTATTTCAACATAATATGTGTGCGTGCAACAAGCAAGATGTGCATTTGTAAATCCGGTGACGCGTACATTGATTTTTATTAATAAACTAGTGTTTTCTGTGTCAGTGTCGGCTGCAAAGATGAAGTTGACGATCGCCATATTCGTAGTGAACGCGCCTATAGAGAGAAATGGACATCATGGATTACATAATCAGAGAGTAGAATATTTCTTTTCGTTTTGAATTATTTCGTTTAAAGGCATTTCAAGCTTTGTGTATTTGATGTATTTCTCATGTCTGTGTGAGGCATACACTGAGTTTCATTAAGATAGGATGAGATGCGCTCCAGTTAACGTGCAGTGCAAGTGACCGCGCCGGCGCCTCCATGATTATATTGTCTGCTATATTCTATCTTCTTATTTATTAAATCCAAGCAATTGGTTGATGAAAAATTTATTAAAATTAAGATACAATTTATACAAAACGAAATTCACTTTAAAGAAAGGCTTTCTACAAAACAAAACTTAATGAAGTGGTCAAAATCATGTCTGACCCGCTCCATGTCTCTCGATATATAGTGCATCCTATCTTACTCGTGCTGTTCACTTTTCATAATCAACATAAATGGGAAAAAATAACATTATAATATTTGAACAAATATGAAACTAAATGTGCTTGTTTAATGGCTACAACAGTATAGTAGGCCTACAGACTCTCTATTTGTACAAACTGCTGCACATTAATTTAATTCTGAATTTTGCACACACAAGTTGAAAGACATTTGTTCAAATCAAGTTCACGGATAATTGTGCGTACATTTAAGTAGGCTCTGCTATGTACAAAAATCAGATGAGTCCAGAATATGAACGCAACGTTTAATTACACGTTAAGCATTTTCCTCCCATAGAAAACCATTATAAGAACGTTTAATGTGGCTTAATGCAGATTAGAATGTCCCCTTATTATGTCGAAATAATGAGATATTGTCGAAATAACGAGATATTATGTCGAAATAATGAGATATTGTCGAAATAACGAGATATTATGTCGAAATAATGAGATATTGTCGAAATAACAAGATATTATGTCGAAATAATGAGATATTGTCGAAATAACGAGATATTATGTCGAAATAACGAGATATTATGTCAAAATAACGAGATACTATGTCGAAATAATGAGATACTATGTCGAAATAATGAGATATTATGTCGAAATAACGAGATATGTCGAAATAACGAGATATTATTTTGAAAAAACAAGAAAAGTTTTCTTTTTTTCTTCTTCAAAATGCGGCTCAGGGCTTCCATAGAATACAGCCTGAATATAATTGCTTCCAGAAATTATTTTTAGGGTGCTATCGGGGTGCTTTGATCTTTCTTGGGGGTGCTGAAGCTCCTGCTAGCCCCTCGCTAGCGCCGCCCATGGCCAGGACATTATTAAAATAACTCTGATTGTGTTCGTCTGACAGAAGAGTGCCATATACACTAGGATGAGTTGAGGGAGAGTAAATCATGGGCTAACTTTCATTTTTGGGTGAACTAACTCTTTAACTCCCTTCTGTGTGTGTGTGAGTGAGTGTGTGAGTGTGTGTGTGTGTGTGTGTGTGTGTGTGTGTGTGTGTGTGTGTGAGGAGCAGCCGCACCTGTATGATGTCCAGCTCTTTGCTCTTAGCTCGGCTGAAGGCCTCGAGCGTGGGCTTGGAGCTGCTGATGAGTGATGAAGAGGAGGACGAGGAAGAGGAGGCCACAGCTTTGGTCATCGGGCCGCAGTCGCTGGAGGAGTCCACCATCATGGGCTCCAGCTCCGCCTCCAGCATGGAGATCTTCAGGATGTCTGAGACCGAGGGCTTCTCCGGCACCGGCACGCTGGAGCCGGACTCCGACTGGAGCTTCACGGACGCCTCGGCGCTGCTGGACACCGGCGGACCCTGAAGATGAGGAGCCGGGTGAGGAGCCGGATGAGGAGCCGGCTGAGGGCTGCCGAACGTGATCCTGGTGACGCTGGCGCCCTGCGTGATGATTGGCTGCTGCACCTGAGACACACACACACACACACACACACACACACACACACACACACACACACACACACACACGGAGAACCGTCACATTTAAAACAGGTTCTACACTGCAAAATGTATTTTTGGCTTGTTTCCAGTCTAAATATCTACAGATTCTTAAATCAAGATGCATTTACTAGAGGAGTAAAATGCCATAAGATATTATGTCTCGTGTTCTAGGGAAATAAATCAACATTAACTGAGTTGTTGCTCAAAAAAAAAGCAAAATTATCTAGAAAAAAATTAAGTGGGAAAAAAAAACATGTGAAAAAATATAAATAAAACAGAATTTAGGAAAAACTAAACCTAAAACTATGACCTCAGTGAAGTAAGCCTGTGATGTGTGAGGGCCTTTCACACACACCTGCGCGCTGCTCTTCCCGGAGCCCACGGGGTGATGCGCCTGCAGGGGGGGGGGCTGCGACAGCTGTGTGTGTGTGTTGGGCCGGTTGTGTGAGGTGGGCGCCTGCTGCAGTCGGGGCAGCTGAGGTGTGTGTGGAGCGGCGGACACCGGTGGAGGGCCAGCAGAGGGCGCTCTCTGCACCACAGCCCTCGCTGACACAGGCTCCGCCCTCTTCGCCTCCGACGGGCCAATCACAGGCTTGCTGAGGGGCTGCTGGGACGAGCGGTAGAACAGACCCGTCTGAGGGTCCAACGTGTCTCCCTCGAACTCGCCCTCGTCCACCAGCATCTGCTCCTGCAGCGGCTTCCCCTCCACCTGCACACGCACGCACACACACACACACACACACACACACACACACACACACATACACACACACACACACACACACACACACACAGAGAGATGTTGTTCGGCTGCAGTTCCAAACGCTTCCACTAGAGGAAACTTGCCTCTCATTTACAATGCGCTCATTTCTGAACGTGAGGAGCACAAGTGTGACTATTTTTACAGAACCATCTTCATATATATATAGCATGAAGAATATAATAGCACTGCTCTTCCAGCTTTAGCAGCCGCTTGCAACGTCACGGTCGCGGGTTCGATGCATAAAGACGTCGGATGCAGTCGCAGTGTGAATGTGATGCAGTGACACGTGGAGTCAGGGTTGTGTGTCTGCGGTTGTGTGTCTGCGGTTGTGTGTCTGCGGTTGTGTGTCTGCGGCTGTGACCTGTTGTGTGTCTGCAGTTGTGTGTCTGCGGTTGTGTGTCTGCGGTTGTGTGTCTGCGGCTGTGACCTGTTGTGTGTCTGCGGTTGTGTGTCTGCGGTTGTGTGTCTGCGGTTGTGTGTCTGCAGTTGTGTGTCTGCGGTTGTGACCTGTTGTGTGTCTGCAGTTGTGTGTCTGCAGTTGTGTGTCTGCAGTTGTGACCTGTTGTGTGTCTGCGGTTGTGACCTGTTGTGTGTCTGCGGCTGTGACCTGTTGTGTGTCTGCAGTTGTGTGTCTGCAGTTGTGTGTCTGCGGTTGTGTGTCTGCGGTTGTGTGTCTGCGGTTGTGTGTCTGCGGTTGTGTGTCTGCGGTTGTGTGTCTGCAGTTGTGTGTCTGCGGTTGTGTGTCTGCGGTTGTGTGTCTGCGGTTGTGTGTCTGCGGTTGTGTGTCTGCGGTTGTGTGTCTGCAGTTGTGTGTCTGCGGTTGTGTGTCTGCAGTTGTGTGTCTGCAGTTGTGTGTCTGCGGTTGTGTGTCTGCGGTTGTGTGTCTGCAGTTGTGTGTCTGCGGTTGTGACCTGTTGTGTGTCTGCAGTTGTGTGTCTGCAGTTGTGTGTCTGCGGCTGTGACCTGTTGTGTGTCTGCGGCTGTGACCTGTTGTGTGTCTGCGGTTGTGTGTCTGCGGCTGTGACCTGTTGTGCGACGGCTCCGGACGCTGCAGTGCTGATGCTCTTGGCTGAGGTCGACTGGTTCTGGTTCTGGTTCTGGTTCTGGCTCTGGTTCTGGTTCTGGTTCTGGCTGCTGGACGCAGAGACGTCTCCTCCCGCCACAGCTTTACACACTTTACCTGAAACTGCAGAGAAACAACTCTTTAAAATCACATTAAGGCTTCTTGCACAAATATACTGCATGTCCATATAGAACATGATCAAATAAATCATGCGTTTCAGATTGCTTCGCTTCAGTGAACGGCACACAACTGCAAAACTACAATACATACACATCATGCAAATGAGTTCATGTGGAGCGATGCTGGGTTTTGCTGATGTGATGCTGATAGGAAAAGCAATTGTCTATGATACTAGTAAATGTGTTAAATTCTGTATTTATGTTGAATTAAATGCCAAATACAGTTTATGGAGTAATAAAAAGTACCAATAATATAAAATAAAATAAAGATTTTATGCATAATGAACCTTTTAATTGTAACCAAGCCTGAAATACAGCGGGACTCTTATTTTGAAATGAGAGATGAGGAAGATAAATCATGCATCTTACAACCTAATCTATGATATATTATAATATAAACATCATAAGGTAAAATGGATCATCAACAGCAGATCAAAGCAATCGTTTGGCATAAATGTGCCATATTTATTGTGAACTGATATAATACTTCTTAAAATTATTATTAAAGTGCCTCTATTCTGCTGTTTTAAAGGTTCCTAATGTTATGTCTGAGTCTCCTACAACAGGTTTACATTCATCCAAGGTCAAAAACACTGTAATGTCCTCATAATCTGCAGCGTCAGCTCTTTCTCTCAGTGTCTGAAACGCTTCCATGAGAGATTCAGTCTCTCTAAGCCCCGCCTCTCTGAGAGCTGCTCTGCTGTGATTGGTCAGAAAGCAAACGCTCATCATCATATCTGAATCTCAGCTCTTGATCTCAGTGATGCGAACAGTAATGATGGCGTCGGTTTCACTGTATCAATCTCAGAAACAGCGTCTTCTCCACACGAACAACACAAGCCTAACTCTTCCAGTCTCAGATACACTACAGTGTTTGAGGGCGGAGCTAAGAGACGCTGCTCAGCCAATCAACACCAGAGGCGGGCATTATGCTAATTAGTAACAAACTGGAATTACTGACGACTCATTTCCGCAGTTTAGAATTGCTTCTTTCTTTTATCTGCACTTTGAAACTTTGCAGACCTTCTACATTCGCAGACCGCTGTATTACACACTGCATGACAGGGAACATCTGGAAAAGCATAATAGAGGCACTTTAGGAGATTTAGCGCACCATTTAATGTCCCCTTTTAATGTTGTTTATGTGTCTATGTGGTGTTTTTAATCTGCTTTAAGACAAAGCATGTGTAAGTTCATAAGTCGACAGCATTGCTGAGTATTTCCTCCTTAAAACTGCAGTGAACCAAAGACAGTCTCAAAAACACGCTTTGAAATCGCTGGTGTTTCTGACGCCACAAACTACCTTGTAACCAATCAGATCAACGTGTGATCGTCAACCAGTGGATCTCTGAGCTGAGGGAGTGAGTGGAGGCGGGGCTCATTCGCATGCTAAATGAGGCAAGGGTGTCGAGTTACATTCAAGATATTTTAAGGCATGAAGACATTATTTTAGTAAGGAAAAAACATTTAAATATGTCACTTTGGTGAGTTTTAAGGGATAAAATGACTGACTCCAGGAGGACTGTAAATATATGAAGACTGTTTATGAGCTTAAATATGATCAAACTGAATGAAGGACTCAGAGTTGAGGGCTTTAAATGACTCTATGAGTGGAGTGAGTCGTCAGTGCTGATGTACCGATGTATTCAGGGATGGAGTCGGAGTCTCCGGTGTTCTGACCCGACGGCTCCGGCGACTGTCTCCGGTCCGAGGACACTGGGATCGGCACCGCCATCTGACTCAGGTCGATCGTGTGCTGTCGAGGTTTAGAGTCGCTCTTCTCCTTCACTGTAACATCACACACACACACACACACACATACACACACACACACACACAGACAGTCAAACCAAACATTATTTAAACACCAGATATCATTTTTTATATTTTCTTTCACTAATGTGTTCAGGACACTATAGTTCATTTACGTAAGTGAGGAGAGAAAAATAAAGTAAACTCTGACATATTACACCCAAATATTCTTCATACAGAGACTACCAGTAAAATATATAAAAATTTGGGACCAAAACTGATTGGGACACTTTGAGCTGATCATGTTTTGCTGAAGTGTGTTTTCTTTAATTGCTAATGCTCTTTTTACACACAGACTGAACACAATGAAGCATTGCTTGGTGATTGGTTGAGCTAAACTGGTATTATCTAATTGTGTAGTGAAATTTAACAGCTGACAGATATTCAACATAATTCATGTGTGAGACAGTCTAACAGAAGGACGGACAAAACCAGTGAAACATCAACTGAGTTCTGCTCATATTTCATTACCATTTTCTAAACTATAGCGAATAAACTGATAATGTGAGAAATGTTGAAGGTGTGTGAGTACATGTTGGTTTAACGCAGCAGGAAGGAGGCAGACACCGGTGCAGGGTCTCACACACACACACACACACACACACACACACACACACACACACACACACACACACACACACACACACACCGCTGGTCTGCTGCAGCTCCAGAAGGGCTTTAATGGTGGACGTCGCCGACTGGGACTCTCCTGTAACGTCCTGGTAAATGATGGTGGGACTGGCTTCCACGGACACCTCCTGCTCGGCCCAGTCCTGCCCCCTGGAGGCGATCACGTGCACCACCGGCGGAGCGTCTGCACACACACACAACACTCTTACTCTGTGCTGTAATAATAATGCACTTTATTTAAGGCGCCTTTCAAACCACTCAAGGTCACCATACATCAAGCAGCAACAATAACAATATTAAAATAAAAAACAACATTAACAATGGTAATAAAATAAATGAGGGGAGAGCAACAATTACAAACATGACAAAAATAAAATAAAAATAAATGTTATGACGTTAATTCGTTAGTTTAATATGGGCCGAGTTGAGAAGCACTGGTGTAGAGCGGTTCAAAACATCATTCAGTGTCAACTGTGATAATTATAGATAATAATCGTAATTACAATGTCAAGGGAATAATGGTCATGTGCTTCTCGTTGTGATCGCGCACTCCTACCGTGAGGCGTGTCGGACTCGGAGAACGGGGTCGGCTCGTCTTTCAGCGTCTCCGGAGTGGATCCGGCGGGCTCAGCGCTGCGAGAGACTTGCTGAAGCGTCTCGCTGACCAGCTGACGGGCCTGCTCGCTCACCACCGCCTGGAACGCCATGGGCTTGGGCTTGATCAGGACCTGCACACACACACACACACACACACACACACACACACACACACACACACACACACACACACACACACACACACCGCGTTTAAGAAGTGAAGCTAACAGATCCATCAGTAGATCCTCTTCCATTGGTGAGAAGTGAAGCCGCCAGAGTCCTAATACGGCTTGACATCGTGTGCCGAATCGGGACCTGGTTCTGCGCAGTAGTGAGTGTGTGTGGAGTCACGTTATCAAGGACGCACACACACTCTCGCAGACACGGTTACTACAGAGTTTACTGAGTGAAATAAACAGTTATGGAGATGTAGAAATTAAAGCTGAAGCTCCAATCTCCTCACGAAAACCCCCAATAAAGTGTGTTGGTTCCTCAGCGACTCCGTTTAGAGGAGCTGTCAATCACAGCTGTCAATCATCACGTCACATTCACGTTTTTATAGCATCAAATACACTAAGATCAAACTTATTTCAATTAAACATACATCAGCGTGATAAAAACTACCTAAAATGACAGAAAAACATCTTTGAAAAAAATTTATTTGAAGTGTAATTTGATTGTTTAGTTTCCATCGCGTCCCATTAGACTTCAGGGTTTATGAGTTATACTGGGACCAGCCACTGGGGGGCGATCGAGACTCAGGGTTTATGAGTTATACTGGGACCAGCCACTGGGGGGCGATCGAGACTCTGGGTTTATGAGTTATACTGGGACCAGCCACTGGGGGGCGATCGAGACTCAGGGTTTATGAGTTATACTGGGACCAGCCACTGGGGGGCGATCGAGACTCAGGGTTTATGAGTTATACTGGGACCAGCCACTGGGGGGCGATCGAGACGCTTTGGATGTTTTTTTAATTTATGCACATTTATGCACATCTTGGTGCTTCCATCCAATGTTTTTTATGCAATATCCCAAAATTCACATTAAGTTATGTGTATGAAACACATCTGGAGAATCCCCTCGGGTGTGTGACTCTGCAGAACAGTGACACTCGCTGTGTTCAGATGTTGTGCTTCAGTGTTCGGCTCTGACACAGACTGAAGGGTTCGACCCCTCGTTCATCAGTGTTCACTGGTGTGTGTTTCCGACAGGCGCTGGGACTGACGGAGCTGGATAAGTCTGTGCTGGTTTATGGATATGCAACCGCCCTGCTGGAGATCGGACTGCCACACGACTCCGCTTTCCAAAGCAAACGTTCACACCGAGAGCGCACATTCACCAGCTGACCAGCTTTAGCCTGCGCACACACACGTGTGGGAGACGCTGGAGGAAGTCATGTGACTTTACCTCAGGCTAGTTTCCCCTACACACCTGACATAAGTTAACCTGGGCGGCTCCTGATCGACATCTCCCTTAAAACTCATCTTTTTCCTTGGATGCCTTAAAATATCTTGACTGTAACTCGACACCCTCGCCTCATTTAGTATTCGCGGTTCTATGAATATGCAAATGAGCCCCGCCTCAGACCCTGACCTGTGTTTTGCCCTGCTGCCCGTAGACGATCTTGGTGGGGATGATCTTGGTGGCGCTGGAGGGCTGGACGCCGGCGCTGAGGCTCTTGGGCTGCGTCACAATCATCTTGGTGATGGGTCTGGATGCGGTGATGATGGCGGGCTTGGACCCGGGCATCGCCTGCAGGCTCTTCTCTCCCTGAAACACACACACACACACCCTCGTCAGCGCCGCATCACCCCCGCACGCGTCATGTGAAGGTCATGTGACCTCACCCCGGCGTTCAGCAGCGTCGTGACCACGTTCTTGCCCGGCAGACCCTGGATGGTGGTTCCCTTGCCCGAGGTCTTCTGCACCACGATCACATTGGGCTTGGACGTCATGGGGATGGTGGTGATCTTAGTGGTGGTTCCTGTCGATTCAGAACATCAGAACCACACACACACACACACACACACACACACACACACACACACACACACACACACACACACACACACGTGACGAGAGTTGCAAGATATATTCTGAAATAAATGGATATCGCCTTGGATACGGCTTAGTGCGAATGTACAATGAAATGACCCTAAGCCGGTTTGGTTGTATTGTATACAGCACTATATCAATATGTGTGACTTGACTTGATCTGTGTGTTGATCTGTGTGTTGATCTGTGTGTGTGTGTGTGTGTGTGTGTGTGTCCTCCCTTCACCTGACACCATGCTGCTGGTGATGATCTGTGTGTGTGTGTGTGTGTGTGTGTGTCCTCCCTTCACCTGACACCATGCTGCTGGTGATGATCTGTGTGTGTGTGTGTGTGTGTGTGTGTGTCCTCCCCTCACCTGACACCATGCTGCTGGTGATGATCTGTGTGTGTGTGTGTGTGTGTATGTGTGTGCTCCCCTCACCTGACACCATGCTGCTGGTGATGATCTGTGTGTGTGTGTGTGTGTGTGCTCCCCTCACCTGACACCATGCTGCTGGTGATGATCTGTGTGTGTGTGTGTGTGTGTGCTCCCCTCACCTGACACCATGCTGCTGGTGATGATCTGTGTGTGTGTGTGTGTGTGTGTGTGTGCTCCCCTCACCTGACACCATGCTGCTGGTGATGATCTGTGTGTGTGTGTGTGTGTGTGTGTGTGTGTGTGTGTGTGTGTGTGTGCTCCCCTCACCTGACACCATGCTGCTGGTGATGATCTGTGTGTGTGTGTGTGTGTGTGTGTCCTCCCTTCACCTGACACCATGCTGCTGGTGATGATCTGTGTGTGTGTGTGTGTGTGTGTGTGTGTGTGTGTGTGCTCCCCTCACCTGACACCATGCTGCTGGTGATGATCTGTGTGTGTGTGTGTGTGTGTGTGTGTGTGTGTGTGTGCTCCCCTCACCTGACACCATGCTGCTGGTGATGATCTGTGTGTGTGTGTGTGTGTGTGTGTGTGTGTGTGTGCTCCCCTCACCTGACACCATGCTGCTGGTGATGATCTGTGTGTGTGTGTGTGTGTGTGTGTGTGTGCTCCCCTCACCTGACACCATGCTGCTGGTGATGATCTGTGTGTGTGTGTGTGTGCTCCCCTCACCTGACACCATGCTGCTGGTGATGATCTGTGTGTGTGTGTGTGTGTGTGTGTGTGTGTGTGTGTGCTCCCCTCACCTGACACCATGCTGCTGGTGATGATCTGTGTGTGTGTGTGTGTGTGTGTGCTCCCCTCACCTGACACCATGCTGCTGGTGATGATCTGTGTGTGTGTGTGTGTGTGTGTGTGTGTGTGTGTGTGTGTGTGTGTGTGTGTGTGTGTGTGTGTGTGTGTGTGTGTGTGTGTCCTCCCCTCACCTGACACCATGCTGCTGGTGATGATCTTGCCGCCCAGCGTGGCGAGGGACTTGGGCACGACGGTGATGATGCTGCCGCTGGTGGTCTTGACGTACGTGGCTCCGGCGGGGGACGAGACGCGAGTGCCGAGCGCAGGGCTGACCGACGGACGAGTGTATGTGGCCTGAGTGCCTGCAAAACACAACATTTCACACTTATTTTCAGCAGAGAAACTTTTTTAAGAGCAAAAAAAATTTGAGCAATTTTTTTTTTATTGACGCGACACATATAGACATTCATTTACATGCAGACTTTTGTGATGGATAGATGGATTTTTGTTGTTATTTTTATCATATGTTAGTGTACCTGTGGGGTTGGACACCAGTTTGGTGGTCATGATGGCCCCGTTGCTGCTGACCACCATGATGGGGGCGGAGCTACTGCTGGGGGCGGCACCCGAGGGCTTGGGCAAGATCTTACTGGGCTGCATCTGCTGCGTGATGATCTTCACACCTACACACACACACACACACACATGCACGCACACCACAAGTCAAGTCAGCTTTACTGAGTCCTCACGGGTAACCTCACGCTCTGTCAGTCACGCACACACACTGCCTCCGAAACTGTCGTCCATCATAAAAAAATTCGGATCGGGTTCGATATCTGGGTTTTTCCGCACAGTAGCGCCCCCTCGTCACAGCATCAGCACCCCCAAGTGGGGGGCTGTGGACTAACATAATATTGAACTTTAAAAAAGTGAAAAAATAAATAAATAAATGGACAGCGTAAACTAACTCTCTTATGCCTAATGTAGTGAGTGTTCAAGCTACGGAGAAAATGAAATAAAGTTTGAATTTGTCATGCTTTGTTCCGATCAGAGCACGTGAGCGCATTTCTGAACATTCCCTCGCTCATTCCGCTCAGGGTCGCTCGCTCAACCCAGACTCGAAAACATGTGGAATAAGGGCTGCCTCCGACTAAAGTTTTTTTCTAGTCGACTAGTAGTTGTTCATTTAAGCCATTAGTGGACAAATCGCCCCTTTATATTAATTTTATTACTTAAATAGGCTATATAATACAGGATAATGAGCGTGTACATAATATAGCCGCACTCAAGCGCACGGCCGCACGCATAAAGCTTGCCACAAAGAACCGGCAAAAGTATCAATGTGTCAAAAATAGCAAGGAGACATTTAATTGTTTATTAATAAACTGGTGTTTTCTGTGTCGCTGTGACGATGTTGACGATGCGGACTCGCCATAAACGCCAGAGAGAAATGCACATTTCGAGAGTAGCCTATTTCTTTTGGTTTTGAACAGTTTTGTTTAAAAGTAGACATTTCAAGCTTTCTGTAATATATAGCCTATATTTCTCAAATCTGTGAGGCACAAGCTGAGTTTCGCGCCCTCCAGTTCACGTGCACTGCAAGTGATTGTGTCGGTGCCTTATTATTGCTATATATTTGCTTCTTATTTATTAAATACAGGCAATTGGTTGATAAAACATTGATCAAAATTAAGATACAATTTATACAAAACGAAAACTTTTAAAAATAGTCTTTCTACAAAACAAAACTCAATGAAGTGGTCAAAAATATGTCTGACCCACTCCATGTCTCCAGTCATATTGCGCATCTCATGATGTATTATTATCTTTCTCATGCTGCACTTTCATAATCAACATTGATTAAATTAAAAAATAACATTAGCTTATAATATTTAAACATAAATATGGAACTAAATGTTTTCTTTAATGCCTACAACATGTATACAGTACAGAGAAACTTCATGTCTTGTCGTCAGCCACAACATAATGACGTCACATATTTTACAACCCAGCCTTCAGCCATACTCCGGCTCAGCGTGCAGGAGCGGTGATGATGTCAGTGTGTGCACGTGCTCACCGGACTCCTGCTTGATCTGGATGGTGGGTTTGGCCCCGGGGCCCGAGCCCTGAGGAGACGCCAGCGCCTGCAGCGCTTTAGGAGACACACACTGCACCGTCTGCTGGGCCTTGGGGATCTGCAGGATCTGAGGCGAGGAGCCAATCAGAGCCTTCGGTGACGGCAGACGCGTGGAGGACATCTTCAGCGCAGTGGAGGACCCGCCTGAACACACACACACACACGTGAAAAACCAACACACGCACACACACACACACACACACGCACACACACACACACACACACACACACACACACACACACACACTGTCCAGCACTACACACACATACATGTGAACACACACACTGACCCTGTGCGATGGTGGACATCACCACGGAGGGGCTGGAGGACACCACGGTCGTCACGGCGACAGCACTGGGCCCCGGGGCCGCGCAGGAGCCGGCGGAGATCACCATGGTCTGCTTCTGATTGGACGCCGTGAGCGCCGCGCTCGACACGAGCTTCGACACCGCCGCGTAGTTGTGGGACTTCGACAAGATGTTCGGCACGAAGTTGGAGCTGGGAGACGTGGTCACGATGATCACCTGCAGAGACACAGCGTTTACTGTGAGTGTGTGTGTGTGAGAGAGTGTGTGAGTGTGTGAGTGAGTGAGTGAGTGAGTGTGTGTGTGTGTGAGAGTGAGTGTGTGTGTGTGTGAGAGTGAGTGTGTGTGTGTGTGTGTGAGAGTGAGTGTGTGTGTGTGTGTGTGTGTGTGTGTGAGAGTGAGTGTGTGTGTGTGTGTGAGAGTGAGTGTGTGTGTGTGAGAGTGAGTGTGTGTGAGTGAGTGTGTGTGTGTGAGAGTGAGTGTGTGTGTGTGAGAGTGAGTGTGTGTGTGTGAGAGTGAGTGTGTGTGTGTGAGAGTGAGTGTGTGTGAGAGACCTTCTGTGTGGTGGTGTTGGTGGTCTGAGTGTGTGTGTGTGTGTGTGTGTGTGTGTGTGTGTGTGTGACTGACCTTCTGTGTGGTGGTGTTGGTGGTGTGGGGGTGTGTGTGTGTGTGTGAGAGACCTTCTGTGTGGTGGTGTTGGTGGTCTGGGTGTGTGTGTGTGTGTGTGTGTGTGTGTGTGTGTGTGTGTGAGACTGACCTTCTGTGTGGTGGTGTTGGTGGTGTGGGGGTGTGTGTGTGTGTGAGACTGACCTTCTGTGTGGTGGTGTTGGTGGTCTGGGTGTGTGTGTGTGTGTGTGTGTGTGTGTGTGTGTGTGTGTGTGTGACTGACCTTCTGTTTGGTGATGTTGGTGGTCTGGGTGTGTGTGTGTGTGTGTGTGTGAGACTGACCTTCTGTGTGGTGGTGTTGGTGGTCTGGGTGTGTGTGTGTGTGTGTGTGTGAGACTGACCTTCTGTGTGGTGGTGTTGGTGGTCTGGGTGTGTGTGTGTGTGTGTGTGAGACTGACCTTCTGTGTGGTGGTGTTGGTGGTCTGGGTGTGTGTGTGTGTGTGTGAGACTGACCTTCTGTGTGGTGGTGTTGGTGGTCTGGGTGTGTGTGTGTGTGTGTGTGTGTGTGAGACTGACCTTCTGTGTGGTGGTGTTGGTGGTCTGGGTGTGTGTGTGTGTGTGTGTGAGACTGACCTTCTGTGTGGTGGTGTTGGTGGTCTGGGTGTGTGTGTGTGTGTGTGTGAGACTGACCTTCTGTGTGGTGGTGTTGGTGGTCTGGGTGGAGGGTTTGGTGAAGGTGATCTTCACCGGGGACATGTGTGGCGGTAGAGAGTTGGCGATGCTCTGCATCAGGTTGCTCATCTTCGGGCTGCCGCTCACGGGGACCGTGATGGTTTTGGAAAGGGGCGTGGCCAGTTTAGGCCCCTCCTTCAGCAGGACGGGGGAGGAGCTTGAGGAGTTGGTCCTCCGCCTCTTACGGGGTTTCTCATCCTCATCCGAGCAGCTCACGCCTGAGCAACAGGAGACACACACACACCTCAGTGTTTTACCTTAGTGTCGTGTGTGTATATATGAGCGAGACAGAGAGAGAGTGTGTGTGTGTGTCGTACTCTTGACGTAGACTGTACTCCCGCTGGGCAGCACCACCACGTTGGATGCAGGACTGGCGGGTCGAGGGGATTTAACAGTGGCGGCTGCACTGCTACTGGGAGTCGATGCACTGGGAGGAGTGGAGCTCGTGCTGGTGTACGAGTAACACACAACCACTGCAACACACACACACTGCTGTCACTGTACGAGTAACACACAACCACTGCAACACACACACTGCTGTCACTCAGCTGCGCTCATGTGTGCTCTTCTGAAGCGCTTCACACAATACACACTGAGCTTCTACAGACAAAATTCTGTCGGATTTTTCCCAAATTCCCTTTTACTTTTTCCCAAATTCCCTTTTAATTTTAGTTTTCTTAAATTCAGTTGTATTTTCCCCAAATTCCCATTTCCCCCCAAAATTCAGTTCTAATGGTTAAATTCAATGTTAGTAATCAAAATGCATTTCTAACTAATTTAAATCCTGAAACAGCAGATTATGGTACAGCACAGGGCCATTTGAACTCTAAGCGTAGCAAGTTAAGAGTGTCGGGCGGATCCCGGGCAGCGCTTCACCTTCTTTGTTGGCGGTCTCTGCGGGCAGCATTAGCGAGGCGTTCTGGTGCGCTGTAGCGTTAGCCACTGCGTTAGCCGTGACGGTGAAGGCCGTCTGAGGAACCAGTCGGGGCATCAGAGGAACCAGTCGACGGCCCTCGATCGACCACTCAGACGAGCTGTTCGGCCCCGACATGCTGCACGCACGCACACACACACACACACACACACACACACACACACACACACACACCAACATCACTCAACCAGTACAAAACACTCGGGCTCAGAGAGGAAACGGTTAACAATATAATCAGCCAATTTGAGCGTGTTAACAGTTAAAGGTGCAGTGTGTAAGTTTTAGAGGCATCTAGTGGTGAGGTTGTGAACTGCACCCAACAGAAGTTACGGTGGCCGACAGGAAGTGATGTCGTCGTCTGAGACAGCAGAGAGTATTATTGTTACAGTTATTGTGACTTGTTCATCATTGTGTCAGTGTTTTATCCGCTGACTTTAGCTGAAGCTTCTTTGCACGAGGAACAACATAGTGACGAAACGCGTGTGTCCGCTCAGGGCCACCGTAGAAACATGTGGATGTAAGCGGACCCGCGGTGTGTGTATAGAGAAGCGCCTCATTCTAAGCTAATAAACACATCACGCTTCATTATGTAAGGTCATTATACACCACTGAAAACACAGTTATGTATATGATAATGTATTTCTGTCGACAGATCCTCCTGAATATCACACACTGTACCTTTAAGAATAGTCACGTTAAAGCAAGCTCCATCTGACTCATAATGAGAACTTCAGAATTGTAAGTGGAAGCCCAATGCAGTTTAAACAAACTATAGAGCTGACATATTTAAACAGGGTATTTTGCTTTACTAATATTTATTATGATTTTCTTAAATGACCTAACTTCAGTAACATCTCTCTGAGCTGTGAAGTGATGCTTGCGTGATTAAGAATATTTCAAAGTACAAATAAGATTTGCTTCGTTGCATCAGAGACGCGAGAGATGAGAACTGCAGAGACTCACTGATATGCGATGGTGTTCAGACGCTCATCGTTGACGGCTCTGCGCACCTCGGCTCGATGACGCTCTGTAGAGATACTGACACACACACACACACACACACATCAAACCCTTCATCATCCTCAGTCACAGCTAAACTAATTTTGCTTACATGCCGTTCAGGTCTAAACTGATTAATGTGACTAGAGGACATTAAGATATTAGACACAAAGTCGTAATGAAACAAAGTATTGTGACATGAATTGGAGTGAAATGGATTATTGGAAGAAAAAACCCTGTGGGGCGGAGCTTAGTTTTATCTGCTCGTTGTTGATTGGATGTTGAAAAGTGGGCGTTGCACTTAAAAAATGGAGGCAAATCTGAAAGCGAGCTTGGGGGCGGAGTTTAAGATAACCTACACAGTAAAACACGTTGGGTTACACATATTGGGTCACTATGTTGGGTCATTTTACAAAAATGTTGGGTCATTTTTTCAATTGTTGGGTAATTTCTAGTAATAACCCAGCTGTTGGGTTAACAATTATGTATATTTACATTAAATTCTAGACTCTTCAATATTTAGTTTGCAATTTAAAAATATATTTGTTGAGACATGTTGTTTTTCACAAATAATCTGTATATGAAAACAGTGTATTTATTTATTAAAATAATGTCGGAAATAAAAATAAATTGTTAACTTAAAGGTCAAGTTCGGTATTTTACACTTAAAGCCCTGTTTACAGATCGTTTCTGATGATATAGAACGGTTAAGATTAAAATTTGGACACATGCTGCTGTCCCGAGAGTTTTCGGTTTCTTTCGCTATTTCATCAGAAACGATCTGAAAACAGAGCTTTAAGTGTAAAATACCGAACTTGTCCTTTAACTGTTGGGTTACTTTCAACCCATGCATTGGGCTAAAATAACCCACAGTTGGGAAGGAGCTCTACCAGCCCATAGCTGGGTCACTCATTGGGTTATTTTAACCCAGCATGATTGAGTGAGTGATGATTGGATAAGACCAGCATTCGTCATCATGTGAAGTGACAGCTGTTATTCTTCTAGTTATGTGTAACTATAGCAGCTAGAGCTAATGAAGCGCACACTCACAGGAAACAGCTTGAGCACTGTCAGGCGAGTGTGTGTGTGTGTGTGTGTGTGTGTGTGTGTGTGTGTGAGAATGACCTCAGCACTCGAGTCAGTTCTCCCAGCAGCTCCTTCTTGTCTTTCGTGAGATCTCCTTGAGCTCGCAGAGCACTGATCACACCGGCGTACGCCTCCAGCTCTGAAACACACGAGAGACGTGAGACGCCACACACACACACACACACACACACACACACACACACACACACACACACACACACACACACACACACACACACACACACACACACACACACACACACACACACACACACACACACACACACACACCAGCGTTCAGTGCGAGACTCACCCAGTTTGCGCAGGATCCGTTTGCATTCATCTCTGCTGAGGTCGAGCAGCGTGGGCCAAACCACCGGCATGCTGCCCGCCAACGGCTTCTCCTGCTGAATCATCCACTGCACACACACACACACATTATAATCATAATTTTTATTCTATGTTTAAATTTGACAATAAACCTGTTGTGCAGGATTGTGTTTGCAAAAAATAAAAGGAATTGTTTTATTTTTATTTGATTTCATTTTAAAAGATTAAATAAATTGATTAACACTGTTTTGGATTATAAATTTGTGATATATTCAGCATTATGTGAAAATAAAACAGTATTTAGGGAAAATAAAACAGAATTTGGGATCAAATAAAACAGAATTTGGGATCAAATAAAACAGAATTTGGGATCAAATAAAACAGAATTTAGGGAAAATAAAACAGAATTTAGGGAAAATAAAACAGAATTTGGAATGGGGGGGATAAAACAGAATTTGGGATAAAATAAAACAGAATTTAGGGAAAATAAAACAGAAATCGAAAACAAATAAAACAGAATTTGGGATAAAATAAAACAGAATTTAGGGAAAATAAAACAGAATTTGGGATCAAATAAAACAGAATTTGGAATGGGGGGGATAAAACAGAATTTGGGATCAAATAAAACAGAATTTAGGGAAAATAAAACAGAATTTAGGGAAAATAAAACAGAATTTGGGATAAAATAAAACAGCATTTAGGGAAAATAAAACAGAATTTAGGGAAAATAAAACAGAATTTAGGGAAAATAAAACAGAATTTGGAATGGGGGGGATAAAACAGAATTTGGGATAAAATAAAACAGAATTTAGGGAAAATAAAACAGAAATCGAAAACAAATAAAACAGAATTTGGGATAAAATAAAACAGAATTTAGGGAAAATAAAACAGAATTTGGGATCAAATAAAACAGAATTTGGAATGGGGGGGATAAAACAGAATTTGGGATCAAATAAAACAGAATTTAGGGAAAATAAAACAGAATTTAGGGAAAATAAAACAGAATTTGGGATAAAATAAAACAGCATTTAGGGAAAATAAAACAGAATTTAGGGAAAATAAAACAGAATTTAGGGAAAATAAAACAGAATTTGGAATGGGGGGGATAAAACAGAATTTGGGATAAAATAAAACAGAATTTAGGGAAAATAAAACAGAAATCGAAAACAAATAAAACAGAATTTGGGATAAAATAAAACAGAATTTAGGGAAAATAAAACAGAATTTGGGATCAAATAAAACAGAATTTGGAATGGGGGGGATAAAACAGAATTTGGGATCAAATAAAACAGAATTTAGGGAAAATAAAACAGAATTTAGGGAAAATAAAACAGAATTTGGGATAAAATAAAACAGCATTTAGGGAAAATAAAACAGAATTTAGGGAAAATAAAACAGAATTTAGGGAAAATAAAACAGAATTTGGAATGGGGGGGATAAAACAGAATTTGGGATAAAATAAAACAGAATTTAGGGAAAATAAAACAGAAATCGAAAACAAATAAAACAGAATTTGGGATAAAATAAAACAGAATTTAGGGAAAATAAAACAGAATTTGGGATCAAATAAAACAGAATTTGGAATGGGGGGGATAAAACAGAATTTGGGATCAAATAAAACAGAATTTAGGGAAAATAAAACAGAATTTAGGGAAAATAAAACAGAATTTGGGATAAAATAAAACAGCATTTAGGGAAAATAAAACAGAATTTAGGGAAAATAAAACAGAATTTAGGGAGAATAAAACAGAATTTAGGGAGAATAAAACAGAATTTAGGGAGAATAAAACAGTATTTGGAATGGGGGGGGGGGTAAAACAGAATTTGGAATAAGGGGGGGGGGGGGGTAAAACAGAATTTGGGATAAACTGAAAGGCTTTCTAGGGCTCTATATGAGGGAACAGCAAACGCTGCTGGATCTGAGAATCTCTCACCTCTGACACACTGCACACTCTCTCTGGGTCTCTAAGAGCTGACGATCTTCACCATATCCTTCAGGGATAAACATCATCATCATCATCATCATCATCATCATCACATGACTGTCAGCACTACATCCCAACTCTCTAATTTCTATTGTTCTTATTGCACATTGCCTCTTCTTATTCATCCGGTGTATTGACTTATTGTGTATTGTCTCTTACTGTAATGTGTATTATTGTTATTGTCTAATTTTATTACTCTTAATAATTTGTGTATTCTTTTATATTTTTGTTTTGTTTCTTATGCTCTTCTACCGTCTTTCTCAAGACAAGAGTAATAGATAATGGACAAAATAATAATTTTATTGTACTAACGTAAAGATGACCTAAAGATCCTAATGGGTCAGATCATGAAAACACAAATTTCTTTCTTTTTTTGTAAATAAATAAACACAGTAATTTTCAAAACACCTCAGACATAAAAACTACTAAAAGACACAAAAACCCAACACGTATTTGACGTCACGCGTGTATATCAACGTATGCCCCGCCCACATTACCACGTCAGACCCAGTACGGCGCTCGCCCCGCCCACTCAATAAGAACATACGAGTCCGTTTCAGTGTTTTGATTCGCGTCGGATCATTCTGACAGCTTAAATTAAACATCCGCTGAGATCATTGTGATTCTGATCTGATATTAATGAGAGTTGAATATCATCTGATCTGAGATCAGTGTTTATTCTGACAAGATGGAATCGAACCAATAATATAATCGCGATAAACGTTCAGTTTGATCACGTCAATCCGGGGTTTTCAGCAGAATAATATACATGTTTGTCATAAAACAGAGGTGTTTAATAAACACTAACGGTTCTGAGGTGGTGTTTTTCTGTCATTGTCAGTGTGATGAGTGCAGAGTTAGCTTTAGCCGTTAGCCTCTCTGGAGTTTCTCTCATCACACACATAAACACAGCAGTGACCCGCAGCTTGCACAGCTCAATCGAGCGTGTGTGTCAAAACACAGCTCATCATCAGCACACACACCAGTGTGTCATATCTAATATCAGCCGTGTGTTTATATCTGCACTTACCTTCAGTTCTGCACAGTCCTTCAGCTCCGCCATGTTTATCCGACGCCAAAACACTGGGGCTGCCCGCGGGAAAAGCCCAAAACAAACGCGAGCATCTACAACAAATACAGCTCAACTAAACAACCGAAAGTGCTCTGTACATAATGCGACTTGCTAATACATTTTTCTCGCGAATTTTATTACATGTCAGGCACCACAAAATACACATCTGCAGGCGAACAGGCACTGTTTAGGTCAGCAATCAGAAGATGCGCGCCGCCATTGTTGACATTCTTTTGTGCGCTGGAGAGACGCGCGTTCATGTGCACTAGCGCGCGCGTTATTGTTTTGTTGTATCTTGTCATATATTTATTGGAAAATATGTAGAAATATGTATTATCGTTTAGTTTTGGGAGATGTGAGTGCCAATAAAACACATTAAAACTGAAAAATTCCCAGTTACAAAAAACAATGTCTTTATTTACACTAAATACACATGCGGTTTGATGCAAATATTATTACACATCAGCACAAATTATACTCCATCCCAATGTATTGAATTTAAACAGAACCTTTTCATTTGTTTTAGATTTAAATAACATGACAATCACATCTCAAACACAGATGATCACTAACCTGAGAACTAAATCACAACGAGTTCAAGAAGTATCAAAATATCATCATCTGAGGACATGAATACAATTATTAGATCTCTTTAAAATGTCAAAAACTGTGACATGTAAACACAGGTGAGATGACAAAAACACACACAAAGCTTAAATTATCTTGTATCACATGAACATTATAACAGGATTAAACACATGTACCATAATTAAGCACAATAACAAATACAAAACAAGTGGATTTCCACAGATGTGCATAATTCTTCCCAGATCATCTTTTCCGCTCCCTTTATTCCTCTATATGAGAATCACCTGGAATCATATTATATTTCTGATTTGAATTAAGACCTCAGACTTTTATTTGATTATAAACTTGTTTCTGCCACAGAGTAAAAAAAACAAAAAAGGTAACCGTGACATTTTATCTCACAATTCTGACTTTTTCCTCGCAATTCTGAGAAAAAAGTCGGAACTGTGAACTCAACTTTACAAAAGATTAATTAGAAAAACTCGTAATTACGAAAAGTCAGAATTTTGAGAAATAAACTCAAAACTGCGAGAAATAAAGTCAGAATTGTGAGAAAATCTCGTAATTACAAAAAAAATCTGAATTGTGAACTAAACTTTACAAAAATTAAGTCAGAGTTTAGATATAAACTCGTAACTACGAAAAAAAGTCAGAATTGCGAGAAAAACTCGTAATTACGAAAAGTTAGAATTGCGAGAAATAATGTCTGAATTGTGAGAAAATCTCGTAATTACAAAAAAATCTGCATTGTTAACTAAACTTTACAAAAATTAAGTCAGAGTTTAGATATAAACTCGTAACTACAAAAAATGTCAGAATTGCGAGAAAAACTCGTAATTATGAAAAGTTACAATTGCGAGAAATAGTCAGAATTGCGAGAAAAACTCGTAAATTACGAAAAAGTTAGAATTGCGAGAAATAAAGTCAGAATTGCGAGAAAATCTCGTAATTACGAAAAGTTAGAATTGCGAGAAATAATGTCTGAATTGTGAGAAAATCTCGTAATTACGAAAAGTCCGAATTGCGAGATAAAACTCGCAATTTCCTTTTTTATTTTGTTATTCCGTGTTGGAAACAAGCTTGGTAAGTCGCTCACGGTTTGATTGACAGGTTCCAGCTATAATCGTTATAATCCAGGAAACCTCTAAACACCGGCGGCGCTCAGCGGAACGAACTTCTGGGCCTGACCGGCTCCGATCTCGGCCACGTACAGATCAGAACTCTTCAGGTCCAGGTCCACCAGGTGTGGCTTCACATCTTCAGCCAGCTCAATGGTGCTGATCACCTGACACTGACCGATGATGCCGATGGGCGGGGCCTCCAGCAGAGTGATCTGATTGGTGTTTAACTGGGCCACCACTATGTACTTCTGGTCAGGAGTGAATCTGCGGGTCATAAACACAGAACATCTACAGTACGCATTCAGAAGTCCAGATCAGGGCTCGTCAGTCCTTTACATCCACAGAAACACAAATACCGTCGTCCTACAATTCAGAAGGCTCACTTATTTATCTTAATCTAATTTTGTTATTTAATTTAAAATGTATTTATTTAAAATAAATAAGTAAACAAAACAGTTTAAAATACCAATTAAACAATAAAATGTTTAAATATTTAAATTAGATTAAAATAAATAATAAACAATACATATTTGTTTAAATCTTAATATTTTAAACATTTTATTGTTTACTTTTTATTTTAATCTATTTATTTAAAAACCTTTTTATTGTTTTTATGTTTATTTTAATATTTAAACATTTAGCTGTTTATATTATTATTATAAATTCTTTTATATTTATTTATTTAAAACATTTTTTATTATATACTTCTTTATTTTAATGTAACTTTCATATTTATTATTTATTTCAAACATATTTGTATCGTTTAATTACTGATCAATCTATATTAATCTAATTTTAATTTTTTTATTTTAATAATTTTTATTTTAATTAACTTTAAATGTAATTATTAAAGTATTAGCTTTAATGTTTTTATTTATTTATTTTACTCTGTCATCAGAGCCCTGGGGCCTCATTTATAAAACTGTGCGTAGGAACCTTACTAAAAGTTTAGGTGGATGCTGCACATTGGTGCTGGTTGAGGAGATTCCCCCCTTCTATGTAAAGCGCTTTGAGTGCCGAGAAAAGCGCTATATAAATGTAATGAATTATTATTATTATTATAAAAGTGTACGTGCGCCCGAAAGCCAAAAATGGCGTACGCAAAAAAATATTCAGACTTATAAAACCGTGCGTACGCCAGAACCTGCGCAGAATTCACTTTATAAATCCCAGTCAGCGGAAGATTGTGCGCACATGCGTCTCCACCCCGAAATAACCATATATGGAGCTTACAACGCCTAGTTTTACTATGCAGATCCTCATCTACATATCATTTGCATATGATTATTCATCCACGTGATAACTTAAACGGCAATCTTTTCCACTTGCCGAATTGTTTTTTTAATTGATTTATATTTTTAATGGAAACAGATAGGCCTTGGGCATTATTTGCACGAAACTATTTTCTCAGACAATCTGGTATTATCATGATAAGCAATTATCTCTGTGGTTAAAACATTAAAGCACGCCACAGGAAAAGTGTTCAAAAACAATCGCATCCACAACAAATATTTCTAATGATTGAATTTAAAAAAATGTTGTAACTTCAGTAATGATTTCATGTTTAGGTGTTTAACTCCATTAATTTGAATGGCATATTTAACCTAAATGTTTATATCAGAAGTATTTTATTTATTTAAACTGTTATTTGCGTCAGTTTCACTAAACGGCTCAACACGCTGCCGCGGACATTTAAAGGTGCATTGCGCAAGTCTCTGAGTTTTTGCAGAACTATGCCCCCTTCTGGCGACACACGAAACTGCAAACCAGAGTTGTGCACGCGGTTACATGGAGTTTGCGTTGGGGTTTGGGATGAACTAGAAGCCGGTCTCTTTGAATCCATCTTCTAGGCTACTTTTGCAAAAGTCGCTCGAGTTGTCTTCGCTGATGCGGAGAATGGCGGCGAATACACAAACCTGCCAGACATAACCAGGTGAGCGTGAACGCGCATGACGTCACGCCCAGTCGATTCCGTCCCGAATCCCTCTTATTTATTTTACTGTACAGGATTATACAGGCAATCGCAGTGATCATAGAAGGGCTCATTCAGCCCATCAGGCAATTGTTTAAGCATGTATGGGTTAGAAAAACGGGTATTTTTAACATGAAAAGTTGCTTAATGCACATTTAAGAAGGAATGGATATTTGCTTCAAGTGACAGGCTTGGTGATCGAAATTTTATTTGTATAATCTTTCTGTATATGTTTAATTTTCTTTAGATTTTCTGTATAAAAGTGACCAAAAATACATTTAACTCCAGCTCACCATCGGTGTCGCCAAAGTGCTCCATCTCCAAAACGTTCGTACGCATGGGTCAGAGTTTGCGTGCAGGTGCGCAAATTTTCCCGTCAAGTTTTTCTTTATAAATCCCACCTTTTGCGCAGGAACTGGCGTACGCATGTTTTCAGCCCCGTTTTGTGCGTACGCAAGCTTTATAAATGAGGGCCCCCGGTCTGCAGTACCTGACGGAGTAATCATTTTAATTTTAATTAACTGTAACTGTATTTATGCAAGTATGAGCTGTAATGTTTGTGTTACTCGTATGATGTGAGTCACCTGATGGAGCAGGGCGCGTCGTCTTTAAAGCAGCTTCCCCACGACCCGAGCCAGTCGCCCGTCACGGAGTTAAACACCTGGATGCGCTTGTTCCCTCGGTCTGCGACCCACACCTGAACACACACACACAAACACACACACACACACACACACACACACACACACACCCACCCACTGACCCTTACATCTGAAGACTGAAGGAGAGACCGGAAATCTTTTGATTGCAGAAGGTTGAAACAAAAAACAAGAACACAAACCCTCTGATAGCGGTCGACCGCCACACTGTGAGGGATGTAGAACTGAGCCAGTCCTGAACCTCTCTCTGCGTGCATCCAGAGAACCTGCAGATCTGACACACACACACACACACACACACACACACACACGCACGTCTATATTACTAACAGGAGACTATCGCTCTACACTGGCCAAGAGGGGACTAGTGTTTCTGGTCATTTTGAAGAAACAAAAATGACATACAAAATTTTCTTTTTATATTATTTTCATAATATAACTTCAAATATGCATTTTTTTATTTAAAAAAAAAAACACGCCAAGATGGGATCTGCAACTCTGACCGATGTCTACCTATCCAACAGGGGACTCCCATAGCCTGCAATGGAACTGTGTGTGTATGAACAGTGAAGTGAACTGGCAGTAAAGTCTGGCTTCATTATGTTACTTATATACAGTATATATATATATATATATATATATACACATATATATATTGAAACATTTAATTATGTTAACATTGCAGATATGCTCACTGAATATAAACCCAACAGATCACTTAGATCACTAGGATCATATCAGCTAGAAACACCAAGGGTTCACTCTAAGCATGGCGAATCTGCTTTAGCTATAATGCTGGAACAGCTTCCAGAGGAGATCAGATGTGCTCCTACAGTATCACATCCACATCCAGACTCAGAACACTTCTGTTTAGCTGTGCATTTACTGAATGAGCACTGTGCCAATGCTCGTCCGACTGTTTTTATTTAACACGGGTGTAACGAAGGGTGTAGAGTCAGCTCAGTCGGGACTGTGAGACAAGTCCCTCTGGTTTATGGGTTTACATTGTAATAGAAACACACTGATTTGTTATTATGGCAGTAAGTGTTTTCATTATAATATGTATACAGGCTTTAAACCTTTGAAAAATATATATATAACCCTTCAGGACTTCATTAGCTCTGTATAGTTTAACAAAGAAATGTTTGACCCAAATGGGTATTTTTGCGTCTCTGTTAACGTTGAGATTTTGACAGCTGCTTCTCCCAACATGCTTTTGGTAAAATGAATGGACACAGCGACCCCGTAGACTTCGACGGAGACCAGTGAAGTCTATTAGAAGCACTTTCCCGGTGACAGCCGAGCGCACTGCGCAGACTCAAACTGAGCTTGACGACGTAGATGTGATGAGAGCAACCTGTCTAAAAGTTGGAAGTCTTCTGGTAGCGGTGCCAAGAGAAATCCAAATGTCATATGAATTCACCGAAGTATTTCCAATCCATCAAAACGTTGCTGAAATATTTTGTTCTGATGCTTTCATGGATTCTCTAAGGGCTTCTCCCATGACTGTACGCCTCCACGTCCCCCGATTGCCTGCGAGCTTCTCTTGACTATACGGTCATTTCTCTACTGTGCGACAGAAAGTTGCGTGGTCATGACACAATCGTTAGCCTATCTTTACAAAACCATCTGCTACTGAGCCATAACGTGAGATATGAGGTAATGGAGCTTTTTATGCATTGTCGTGTTTCTTTAGAAATAAACAGTGGACAAATAGAGTCTTTAAACGCTTCAGATGTAAAGTTATTCGCTGTCAAAGTGACGCCAAAATGAATGGCAGTCAATGGAATGCTAACGGAAGGTGATGGCTTGTAATCTCCCTATAGGAGGAACGCTTTCCGGATGCTCACACACAAAATATTATGTTGCCATGGAGAAGATCAGTCAGCCATGGCTTACACCTGAGCTGGGGTTCTGTTTTCCCTTTTGTTAAGGGATTAGTTCACCCCAAAATTAAGATTTCCTGATAATTTACTCACCCCAATGCCATCCAAGATGTGCATGTCTTTCTTTCTTCAGTGGAAAAGAAATTAAGTTTTTTGAGGAAAACGTTTTAGGATTTTTCTCCACACAATGGACTTCAATCGCAAACAAAATGTTGAAGCCCAAATCAATGCAGTTGATGTGATGATGTCATGCCCAGTGCGTTCCAGTCCAGCACAAGACCAACAATTGTGGTTAAAAAGTATATAAATGTTTAT
The DNA here is from genome assembly GCF_949319135.1 of Squalius cephalus. NCBI lineage: Eukaryota > Metazoa > Chordata > Actinopteri > Cypriniformes > Leuciscidae > Squalius > Squalius cephalus. The sequence continues at coordinate 730,191 of NC_137145.1, forward strand.
TTTTTTTAGAAAATGAGTGATGGATTGGCTAGATAAGGCCCTATTCCTCAGCTGGGATCGAGGAGAGACATTTGAAGCACTTTAAAGTCCTTTGAAACTGCATTGATTTGGACTTCAACATTTTGGTTGCCATTGAAGTCCATTGTATGGAGAAAAATCCTAAAACGTTTTCCTCAAAAAACTTAATTTCTTTTCCTATTACACATCAAACTAAGATTGCTGTGGGGAAAAGTAAGACTGTTAAATTAGCACTTTTTAACATTCGCTCACTTAAAAATAAATCACTTCTAGTCAACGACTTAATAACCACAAACAACCTGGATTTTATGTTTCTAAATGAAACCTGGCCAGAAGACAGCTGCAGTGCAACAGTCCTCAATGAAACATCCCCTCCTAACTTTACTTTTATGAGTGTCTGCAGAGCTGTTAAGAGAGGTGGGGGTCTAGCTGCTCTTTTTAAAGATATCTATCAATGTAAGCAAATATCATTTGGGAATTACCTGTCTTTCGAATATCTGGGTATTGTGTTAAAAGGTGCTCCACGCATTTTACTTATCATTATTTACAGGCCTCCAAAATACTCTTCAGCCTTTGCTGAGGACTTTACAGAACTGTTATCAACAATTACCTCAGAGTTTGACTGTTTTGCCATTGCTGGAGATTTTAACATCCACACAGATAGTGCAGAGAACAATATGGCAAAAGAAATCAAAACTGTTTTAAAAACTTTTGATCTAACTCAGCATGTACATGGACCCACACACAATCGTGGACACACTCTAGATTTACTTATCAGTAAGGGTCTAAACATTTCATCGATTGTTATTAAGGATGTAGCGCTGTCTGATCATTTCTGTATTTTCTTTGATATATTGATCTCTCCTGCCACTGAAGCGAGATCTGAAGCGAATACTAACAGTGCTAGTGCTACTCGACCTCAGTGCTGCATTTGACACTGTCGATCATAACATACTTCTTGACAGGCTGGAAAACTGGGTGGGGCTTTCTGGGATAGTCCTAAAATGGTTCAGGTCATACTTAGATGGGAGAGGTTATTATGTGAGTATAGGAGACCATAAGTCTGAGTGGACATTCATGACATGCGGAGTCCCTCAAGGCTCAATTCTTGCGCCACTCCTGTTCAACCTGTATATGCTCCCAATGAGCCAAATAATGTGACAGAACCAGATCTCCTACCACAGCTATGCAGACGACACACAGATCTACTTAGCCCTATCGCCTAACGATTACAGCCCCATTGACTCCCTGTGCCAATGCATCGATGAAGTCAACAGCTGGATGTGTCAAAACTTTCTTCAGTTAAACAAAGATAAAACTGAAGTCATTGCGTTTGGAAACAAAGATGAAGTTCTCAAGGTGAACGCATACCTTCACTCTAGGGGTCAAACAACTAAAAATCAAGTCAGGAATCTTGGTGTGTCTCTAGAGTCAGACCTTAGTTTCAGTAGTCATGTCAAAGCAATAACTAAATCAGCATACTATCATCTGAAAAATATTGCAAGAATTAGATGCTTTGTTTCCAGACAAGACCTAGAGAAACTTGTGCATGCTTTCATCACCAGCAGGTAGACTTGTAGTCAAGACCGACTAAACCGAGACCAAGACACTACCAAGACCAGAGTGTATCGAGACCAAGACAAGACCAAGACCAAGACCAAGACAGACCAAGTCGAGACCAAGACCGAGACCACGTCGAGACCGGAGGGGGAAAAAAACAGACTAGTGTTGAAGCTACGCAATAACTTGTATGAATTCAAGAACAGCAGCATACTAGGGCTCAGCCGCAGTTTACATTCAATACATATTAGACAGTATTACTTATTACTAACAATACAGACAGACCATGTTGTGTGTGTGACTGTGAGCTCACTATACATGTTTTTGCAGACTGGGTGATATGTGTAGCAATTGCATGACAGCTGTTACTGCACTATTAGAGGATTGAGACTCCCTTAACTTTTGTGTACTGTTGAGGACTGACATGACTGGTTCATCTGACAAAACATCAACACCTCCAACACCATCTTGCTCCTCCAACTGTCTAAAGAATGAGAAATATGTAACCAATTGAAATTATACTTAATGTGTAGATGAAATCGTAACATCAAATTAAAGATACACAATTATAAACTAGCAATTTCGTCTAGCCTACATCTGACAATTTTGGGTTCAAACACTCCCTGCACACCACACATACTTAACAGTGTTAAATTTGAAAAATACTGTTCGATAGAACTGCTTTGTTACCACAGTATCTGCGTGCTTCCTCAATGACGTTCCACATTTGCAGCTATCCAACACGAAAATGCATGCAGTAAGCCTTTCACAATATTTTCTTCAGATAACTCCAAATTTCTCCCACAGACTGGACTTGATTTTTAATAACGTATTGTCGACAACTTTACAATCTCCACTGGCTATTCTTTTCTTTAACTCCTCAGCATCCATCTCGACGACTGCAAGCAGATCGCGCGCGCGCGGTTATGATGAATTTTTAAAACTGAAAGTAGCCTTGGTAACGTTACGTTATAGATCCTGGGAGGGCGTGGCGCGTGGGCACAAATGAACAGATGTCGATATTAAATTATTTTATCAACTTGAAATTATTATTATTATTTTATTATTTTGGCTCCTGCGATGGGTAGGGGGGCGGCCCATCCCTGTGCGTTGAGCCGACCAGATGAACCAGTTGTTTCCAGTGCTGACGGTCTTGTGCCAGCTGCTCTGCATCCTCCATAGCAACTCCATGTTGTTGGAGGTCGCCCGCAAGGACGTCAAGCCATCGGGTGCGGGGTCTACCTCGTGGTCGTCTCCAGCCTGCAGCCTTCGGATCAAACTGGAGAATGGCTCTTGTCGGATGGTCAGGAGGATGGCGGAGGACATGGCCAAACCAGCGGGTGCGACGTTGCGCAGCCAGGCAGGATGCTCTGGGCTGGCATGTGCGGGCTCTAAGCACTTGATTGGAAACCCGCTGGGGCCACCTGATGTTCTCGATGGTTCTGAGAGCCCTGCTATCAAAGCCATCTAATCTTGCAGCCAGTGTCTTATTTAAGGGCCAAGTCTCCGAGCCATAAAGCAGGATGGAGAGTACTGCTGAGTTGTAAATCCGGATCTTCGTCTTGCGTGAGATGGTCTGGTGCCGCCAGAGTGGTTTCCAGAGAGACTGCAGGGCTGACGCAGCCAGGGCTCTTCTGCGGGTAATTTCTGGTTTTAGGTCCCCGTTGTCTGTCACTATGGATCCCAAATACACAAAGTTCTTGACAGGCTCTACAATGTTATTGCCAAGCCGCAGGGAAGGTGGATGCGGTCCATCACCGACATACATGAACTTGGTTTTCGTCCAGCTCACCTGGAGGCCAAGCTTCTCAGCCTCTTCACTGTATATGCCCAGAGCGTCTCTCAGCTGGCTGTAGGACGTGCTGAGCAGGATGGTGTCGTCAGCGTACTCCAAGTCAGTCAGGTGGTAACTGCCGAAGTTCACTCCGGGGACCCGCTCACAAACCCTGGACATCAGATGGTCAATGATGCAGTTGAAGAGGTCAGGAGCAGCCACGCAGCCCTGGCGAACGCCACTGGAGATGGGAAACCAGTCTGAGTCTCTGCCGTTGATACGGACACAGCTCTGAGCGTTGCTATAAAGCAACTTGAACAGGGCAATGATCTTGGGTGGTGCTCCAAGGGCATGTAGGATACTCCACAGTGAAGTATGGCAGACGGTGTCAAAGGCAGCCTTAAGATCTATGAACCCGATATAAAGATGGCGATCTTTACGGAATTCATAGGTCTTCTCTATCAGCAAGCGAACGGCGGAGATTTGGTCTGTTGTGGAGCGATTAGGCATGAAGCCAGCCTTCTGGGGACGGCGGCTGCTTCTGATGGCTGGGAGAGCACGGGTGAGCAAGATCCTGGTAAAGAGCTTGCCGGGGATGGAGAGAAGGGTAATGCCTCTGTGGTTGCCGCAGACTAGCCTGTCACCCTTACGTTTCCAGAAGGGCAAGATGACTCCTCTGGTCCAGTCGCTGGGAATCCTCTCTGTCTCCCACACCTCATTGAATATGTGGGTAAGCCACTCGACGATGCTTTCACCGCCTGATTTTAGCATCTCAGCGGTTATTGCACAGATGCCGGGGGCTTTCCTGTTGTTAAGTTTTTCCAGAGCGGCTCTGACTTCCTCAGGTGTGACAGGGTCTGTACTGCAGACAACACTAGGGGCTGCAGCGTTAGCGGCCGATAAGATGGCGGGATCAGCCGGGGAGGTACCGTGCTGCAGAAGGAGGCTGAAGTGCTCTTTCCAGCGTTCGAGGCAGTTTGCTTCAGTTGCTATAAGGTTGCCATCAGAATCTTTCACCAGGGCTGTCTTGATGCGTGGGCCATTACGGGCTTGGCGCAGCAGACTGAAGACACGGCTCATGTTGTTGTTATTGGCCGCGGACTCAAGGTGTTTAGCTTCTGCTTGCCAGAACTTCTCCCTATCCTCAGCTATAGCCACATTGCGCTGGCGGTTCAGTCGCTGATACTCCGTCAGGTCACCTCGGAGCCGGGCCTCCCTCCGCTGGTCAATGATGTTGCTTGTCCTCTCTGATATCCAAGGCTTATTCGGGGAAGGTCGAAAGCATCCAAAGACATTGTGAGCTGACTGGATGACACTTTCCTTGAAGGTCTTCCAGTCCTTCACCTTGTCGGTAGCCAGGTTATCAAAGGTGCGGCGGATGGCGCAACTGAAATATGTGGCGATGTTTGGATCACTGAGTAAGGAGGAGTCCAGGCGAGGCTTAGTCTTGGTGTGCTGGTTGGCTCGCAGCTTTAACTTAAGCTGGGCCACCAGCAGGCGAGATACAGGCATATTTTTGTAGATGTGTTCCTAAAAATATGCATATATTTTTACGTTCGCATGTGATTGTTTTAAACCCGTGTTTAGACCCGTGTTTCTCCCGTGTCCGACCCGACCCGCACCCGTATCCGACACAGTTGAGCGAGACCTAGACAAGACCGAGAGATCCGAGACCAAGACAAGACCAAGACCGACGAGGCCGTGACAAGACCGAGACCACGTAAAAGTGGTCTCGAGACCGGTCTCGAGACATACAACACTACCAGCAGGGTGGATTATTGTAATGGACTCCTCACTGGCCTTCCCAAAAAGACCATAAGACAGTTGCAGCTCATACAGAACGCTGCCGCCCGGATTCTGAGCAGAACCAGAAAATATGAACATATCACACCAGTCCTCAGGTCTTTACACTGGCTCCCAGTTAAATTTAGGATTGATTTTAAAGTATTATTACTGGTATATAAATCATTCAATGGCCTAGGACCTCAATACATTGCAGATATGCTTACTGAATATAAACCCAACAGATCACTAGGATCATATCAGCTGGAAACACCAAGGGTTCACTCTAAGCATGGCGAGTCCGCTTTAGCTATTATGCTGGAACAGCTTCCAGAGGAGATCAGATGTGCTCCTACAGTAGTCACTTTCAAATCCAGACTCAAAACACTTCTGTTTAGCTGTGCATTTACTGAATGAGCACTGTGTCACTGTTCGTCCGACTGCACTGTACTGTATTTTATTTTTTATTTTTCTAAACTGTTTTAATTATGCTTATTTCTTTTTATTATTTTAATTTCTTCTATGTAAAGCACTTTGAATTGCCATTGTGTATGAAATGTGCTATATAAATAAACTTGCCTTGCCTTGCCTAGGAATCAATTTTTTTTAAATAATCCAACAGATTAAAACAAATCAGCACATTGTTATGGATTAAACTGTTCTAAGGGTTCAGTAAACATCGCCTTTTCCAAACAAACATGCTTCCTATAGTTGCTGAGATTGAACAGTACTTCGCCAACTGTTTGGCCCTTGTTTTAGAAATCCCCCCAATGCAAAGTCCACGGATCGCCAGCCTGTGTACATGACCTAGACTACCAAACACTACACACACACACACACACACACACACTCGGATCGCCAGCCTGTGTACATGACCTAGACTACCAAACATTACACACACACACACACTCGGATCGCCAGCCTGTGTACACGACCTAGACTACCAAACACCAGCACAATAAGCCGGCATCTGTACCCAAGGTTCTCAATGATCGATATCAATGACTGATATTTTAGAGTCTTAGAGCAGTAAGAGTCCTCCATAAACAAGTCAAATGCACATGACACCTCAAATAATGTAACTTTTTTTCCATTCTGAGAGATTTTAACAATATCGGGTGTATTAGCAATTTCTAAAAAAGTGTTTGCAGGGGAGTTAAACCACTTAGATTGTACAGTAGTGTGTTTAAAGATCTGCTCACAAGATCAAGGATCAACAAATCATTGACTTTATATGAGCAGACAGAGGCAATCAAGAATATAATGTTTTTTTAATAATTTGACCAATACATCGAACTAAGGAATACAAAATACTACAATTTACACGAGTAAATATGCGTATAACAATATAAACAGTAAAAATAATACAAGACTAAACGAATAACGAAAATGAGAGAGAGAGAGAGATCGGAAAATGAGAGAGATGGAGAGGATGAGCGAGCGAAAGTGAAAGCAACATGTGCGATCAGAGAAAGATCACAGTCAGGCAAAAATCACAGACAGTAACCTTCTGACAGACAACAAGGAATCAAATCACCTTGAAAAAGGGAATAGCCAGCCTTAAACAGCATTTAGATTTCGATACTTGCATGTGGTCTGTTGTGTTGAGGCAAGAAAGAGTGTGTGTAGTTCTGAGTGAAGGCGTGCGTGTTCTCCCGTGTCTTCCGGTTTGAGCAGACTCGCGTGAAGTTTTAAAGGTTCACCGAACGTGAAGTTACCAAAGACATGATTCAGAGTTCATCTCCCTCGTGGAGGGAGAGGCGAATATGAAAAATAAAACTTAGTAAAGAAAAGAAAACGGAGATGAGAGCTCCCTACGGAGCCATGGAGCCAGAAATTCTCTCAGACGAAGTGCTCGTGCGTGTGTCCTTAAGGAAGAGGGAATTTCAAAAGAGTCTTTTTCTTTGAGTTGACGTTGCCGGCTGACGTCCGAAGACGAAGACGAAAAATAAAGAAAGACTTAAAGAAAAAGAAAAGAGAAACGGAGAACGCTCCCTAAAAGGGAGCCATGGGTCTTCTCACTGACGAAGAGGGTTCGCAAAAGTGTTCTCACCGAAGATTTCCTGAGTCGGTCTTTTATGGAAAAGATGGGCTCTGTTCGCGTGAACAACCAATGAAAGTCCAAAGATCTGAAGCGGGAAAGCTTCCTTTGTCTCTGGGGAAACACCCACTCGAGTGAGTTATGGTGTTGTCAAAATTCAGCAATTATATTCCAGCAAGATTGTACACACAGAACAATACATTTTACTGTAATTTCCTATGTATGAGTGGTTCAGTCGAAACAAGACGGTTAAACACCAAGGATGAAATATAAAACAGCTAAGGTTATAACGTTACAATCAAATGCACGATTATAGGCATTTAAAGTTCGATTCACACACTGTCAAGCCATGATATCGGCTACTATGACACAGGGAAATCAAATCCATGTTTATATATTTCTTAAGTGGCTATACATATAGAAAATATATGATTGCAGGGTTTATTCCTCTTTCTTTGTCAGAATTCAAGTGAGAGTTGTGTTCCCCTTGAAATTCCTGTTGGGGGGTCATAAACTTTATGACCTAGCAGAAGTAATGTTACAGGAATGTGATCCTGTTAGGGATTCAGTCTTTAGAAATACACTTAAGATTCGAAGTTACACACCAGAAAACCACACCTCTATTATCAAACAAACTAACCACACATGTATAATGGAATTGTACATATATTAAAAGGATATTTCTATCCTAAGTTAAACACAAAGGTTTGTGTGTTTGTGTGTGTGTGTGTGTGTGTGTGTGTGTGTGTGGACAGAAAGTTTCGTTATCTCTTTGTGGGTCTCTTTGAAGCTCCCCACAGGGGAAGAAGAATGTTGGTTTCAGCTTCTAGAGTGTCTCTGAGATGCAATAAGTGTCGGGAGAGCTGTAAAAGTTGCCACAGGCGCAGACCTGGCGTCTCTGGGGCTATGAGTTACATTTACAGGTTAAACGTTAAAAGTTTTCCCAAAATTTTCCCAAAACGCTGGCATCATCACAGTTCAGCATGTTGGTGAGGTGGGACTGTCTTGTGGCTGTGTACTCCCACATGCTCCAACTCCAAGCCCCCCATCCTGTCTTTTCTGGAAGATAAAACATCTTGTGGAATGTGTGTTGACACAAAGCCATTTCCTGACCACGCTTACGGTTTTGTTGTCCATTTTGCGCAATACTTTTTGCGGAATGGACATTTTCAAAAAGATGTTGAATTTTAGAAAACGTTATGTCTCTTATTGCTTGCACTTTTAGATTAACAGGAAGAGGTGAAGCGTCAATGAGATCCAGTCTGGTCATAAACTGATGTGCCATGTCTGTCACTTGCAGACTCCACTCTCCGGCGATGTTAAACTTGTGGCCCAGATAGTTGTAGGTCTCGTGTCAAGTGTACACTCGGAGTGGCTGGTCCAAGATGGTAAAGGAGGGGGGTTGGTCGGCCCTGGATCTATACCAACGGTTGCCACCGCTCCTCCTGCACATTTACTGCGCTTTACTTGTAAGCCAGACCATGTCAGGAATCTATCAGTGCATGACATGTTTTTAATCACGCCTTCATCTCGGGATGCAATGACCACATCATCAGCATAGCCCTGGACTGGGTTCGGTGACAGGACGTGGGGCGGAGCATGTGCACAGAGCCATTTTAGCCACTGATTTATTGCAATGATAAAGTTCACAGCACTCCATGGACAACCAGTTTTGATTCCGACCTCCAGTGGTATTGGTCTGGTGAGGTCTTTTCCACAGATCACTTGTAGGTAGGAATCACAATATATATCTTTTATTATGTCCACAAAGATCTTAGGGAGCTGTATATCTTTCAATGCATCAATCATGACTCTATGAGGCAATGTGCCAAAGGCATCTCTGAAGTCAAGGAAGGCAATGTACAACTTAGCAGATTCATGCTTAACATCGTCAATGGCAGTTTTTAGGCAAAAAACATGTTGCCTTGTCGCTCAATTTAAGCTTTTTTGTTTGTTAGACAGAATTCCAGTATCAACCAGCCAAGGTAATATTCTTGAAAGCAGACACTTCATAAAGACTTTGTATACAGATGGCAATAGAGAGATGTCCCTCCATGTTGAGGGATCTTCTGGTACATTGTCTTTCTTCGGTATTTCTATGAATGAGTGCTCCCTTCCATGAACTACGGACTTTGCCATTAACCAAACAGGTGTTAAATATGCTTTTCAATATGTAGCAAGATGTTTGCTTTGTGGCTTTAAGATTCTCATAAGTAACACCATCTGAACCACTGGCTTTGTTATTGGGCAGATTTAAAATTACTTTCTCAATCTCTTCTATTGGTAAAGGAGGGGGGTTGGTCGGCCCTGGATCTATACCAGCGCCGTAAACGCCGATGTCGGTGGCGGCGACTCAGTCATTATGTTGTCTAAGTCATTATTCCACGGCGGTAATTCAAGCGTGATAGTGGTTGGATCAGACTGGCATTTTTTCCGATAATAGTTGTACACTCGCTCAGTGTTACCAGTATCTAACGGTGGCGTGGGAAACATGCAGTCATTTAAGATAATATCAATCGCCTTTGCTCTACGATGCTGCCATAGATAGGTTAGTTTGTTTTTGTCCTACCTTTTGAGGGTTTCTCTGGTGCTGTCGTGTGGCAGACGCAATAGCTGGCTGTATCACCTCGCGCACGTACCGCAGTTGTTTTTCAATCCAATCGGTCGGGTTTGCAACAGGGTTTGATTTGGATCGCGCATAATCATCAAGTGGCAAAGTCCTTAAAATCCGCACTACATACTTGAGTAACGGTAGGCTAGTCCAAGTTGTCCTCCATCTGTGCGTTTTTAAGGCACCATTAAGAACTGTAAACAACTTTGACCACTTCCTGAAATCTCCGGTGAGTAAGGCAAGGCAAGGCAAGTTTATTTATATAGCACATTTCATACACAATGGTAATTCAAAGTGCTTTACATACTATTAAAAATAATCAGAAGAAATAAGAATATACAAAACAGTTTAAAATAAAGAAACGAGAAAGAACTAAAAATAATTAAAACAGTTTAGAATAAAGAACAGTTTAAAATAAAGAAACGAGAAAGAACTAAAAATAATTAAAACAGTTTAGAATAAAGACTAAAATAAGACACAGTATAAACAGTCGGACAAACAGTGACACAGTGCTCATTCATTAAATGCAAAGTTAAACAGATGTGTTTTGAGTCTGGATTTGAATGTGACTAATGTAGGAGCACATCTGATCTCCTCTGGAAGCTGTTCCAGCATAATAGCTAAAAGCAGACTCGCCATGCTTAGAGTGAACCCTTGGCATTTCTAGCTGATATGATCCTAATGATCTGAGTGATCTGTTGGGTTTGTATTCCGTGAGCATATCTGCAATGTATTGAGGTCCTAGGCCATTAAATGATTTATATACTAGTAATAATACTTTAAAATCAATCCTATAAGTAACTGGCAGCCAGTGTAATGACCTGAGTACTGGTGTGATATGATCATATTTTCTGGTTCTGCTAAGAATCCTGGCGGCAGCGTTCTGTATGAGCTGCAACTGTCTTATGGTCTTTTTGGGAAGGCCAGTGAGGAGTCCATTACAATAATCCACCCTGCTGGTGATGAAAGCATGAACAAGTTTCTCTAAGTCTTGTCTGGAAACAAAGCATCTAATTCTTGCAATATTTTTCAGATGATAGTATGCTGATTTAGTTATTGCTTTGACATGACTATTGAAACTAAGGTCTGACTCTAAAGACACACCAAGATTCTTGACCTGATTTTTAGTTGTTTGACCTTTAGAGTGAAGGTATGCGTTCACCTTGAGAACTTCATCTTTGTTTCCAAACACAATGATTTCAGTTTTGTCTTTGTTTAACTGTAGAAAGTTTTGGCACATCCAGCTGTTGACTTCATCGATGCATTGGCACAGGGAGTCAATGGGGCTGTAATCGTTAGGTGATAGGGCTAAGTAGAGCTGTGTGTCGTCTGCATAGCTGTGGTAGGAGATCTGGTTCTTTCTCATTATTTGGCTCATTGGGAGCATATACAGGTTGAACAGGAGTGGCGCAAGAATTGAGCCTTGAGGGACTCCGCATGTCATGGGCGTCCACTCAGACTTATGGTCACCTATACTCACATAATAACCTCTCCCATCTAAGTATGACCTGAACCATTTTAGAACTGTCCCAGAAAACCCCACCCAGTTTTCCAGCCTGTCTAGAAGTATTTTGTGATCGACAGTGTCAAATGCAGCACTGAGGTCGAGTAGTACCAGCACCGATAATTTGCCTGAATCAGTATTTAAGCGAATATCGTTTATTAACTTTATGAGCGCTGTCTCTGTGCTGTGGTGCGGTCGGAAACCAGATTGAAAATTATCAAAGTATCCATTTGAGTTTAAGAATTTGTTCAGCTGGTTGAAGACAACTTTTTCAATGATCTTGCCTATGAAAGGAAGATTTGAGATCGGTCTATAGTTGCTTAATATGGTCTTATCCAGATTGCTCTTTTTCAGGAGGGGCTTGACAACTGCAGTTTTCAGGGAGTATGGAAAACTCCCAGAGAGAAGTGAGGCATTTACCAGTTCTAGAAGATCTGCTTCTAAACTGTTTAACACACTTTTAAAAAAAGATGTGGGAAGTGTGTCAAGGGCGCAGGTTGATGTTTTAAGGTGCTGAACGGTTTCTTTCAGAATTTTGCCATCAATTTCTTCAAAATCAGACATAGTAACTACTTTCTCAGGTTGTAGTCTGATCTGACTGACCCCAGGGCAACTCAAGGATGTGCTGATCACCTTTCTGATATTACTGATTTTCTCAGAGAAAAAGGTAGCAAACTCACTACACTTGCTGTCGGAGAGCATTTCACTGGGAATCTGGCTTGGGGGATTTGTTAGTCTGTCGACAGTAGCGAAGAGATTTCGAGTATTATTTAGGTTTCTGTTTATGATATTGGAGAAGAAAGTCTGTCTAGCTTTGCCTAGTTCCATATTGAAAGCACGAATGGTGTCTCTATAGATGTTATAGTGGATTACAAGTTTTGTCTTTCGCCACATGCGCTCTGATTTTCTGCATTGTCTTTTCATAATTTGCACTGCTGTTGAGTTTCTCCAAGGTGCTTTTTGTTTACCATTCTTCCTGACTTTCACAGGAGCAATATCATCAATTACATTTTTAACCTTCGAGTTAAAAGAATCAAGGAGAGAATCAACCGAGTCAGCAGATATGCTCGGTCTTAGGGATATAGCCTTCATAAATAGTACACTAGTGTTCTCATTTAGGCATCTCTTCTTGACAGACACAGATCTAACTTCAATGGCAGGAGAGATCAATAAATCAAAGAAAATACAGTAATGATCAGAGAGTGCGACATCCTTAATATCATTCAATGAAATGTTTAGACCCTTACTGATAAGTAAATCTAGAGTGTGTCCATGATTGTGTGTGGGCCCATGTACATGTTGAATCAGATCAAAAGTTTTTAAAACAGTATTGATTTCTTTTGCCATATTATTTTCTGCATTATCTATGTGAATGTTAAAATCTCCAGCAATAGTGAAACAGTCAAACTCTGAGGAAATTATTGATAACAGTTCTGTAAAGTCTTCAGCAAAGGCTGGAGAGTATTTTGGAGGCCTGTAAATAGTGATAAGTAAAATCCGTGGAGCACCTTTTAACACAATACCCAGATATTCGAAAGACGGGTAATTACCAAATGATATTTGCTTACATTGATAGACATCTTTAAAAAGAGCAGCTACACCCCCACCTCTCCTTCCAGCTCTGGAGACACTCATAAAGGTAAAGTTCGGAGGAGATGTTTCATTGAGGATTGTTGCACTGCAGCTGTCTTCTAGCCAAGTTTCATTTAGAAATATAAAGTCCAGGTTGTATGTGCTTATAAAGTCATTGACTAGAAGTGATTTATTTTTAAGTGAGCGGATGTTTAAAAGTGCTAACTTAACAGTCTTGCTTTTTGTGTCCACAATCTTAGTTTGTCGTGTGATAGGCACCAGATTAGATGGGTTTGCTGTACGGCTTTTAAAGGCCTTAGACTTTCTAACATGTGAATGAACAGATGATACAGGAACACTGGGTTCCCGCTTGTTCTGTAAACATTTGAGAAAGTTACTGTTATCACAGCGGGGACCCGGCACAAATCACTTGGAGCTGGTATCGGTTGATTTTGTAACACCTTGAGCAGACGGTGGAAGTTGTGGGCCCTGGCGTTGTGGAAGGGGCCTTAATGCTCGGGGAGGAGGGGGAGGGGGGAGAGGGCGAGCTGCGCTCATAGACTTTGGTGGTAGTGATGTTTTTCTGGTTGATATCTGGGGGCTTCCAGCGAATTGGGTTCCAGCATACACTAGTTTTTCCATTTTCTCTGAGAAACACATCAATGGGGATGTAGGAGATAGTGATAGCGGTGAGAGTGGCTGTGGTGTTAATGGAGGCTGTAATATGCTGTCTTGGCTTTCCTGGTCGTGTTTGGGTGCTGAATCTGTTGTTATTGGAGGCTGTAATATGCTGTCCCGGCTTCCCTGGTCATTCTTGGGTGCTGAATCTGTTGTTATTCGAGGCTGTAATATGCTGTCCTTGGGAGCTGAATCTTGTGACATTTCTAATATGTCACAGTCTGACTCTGGTGAGCTCAGTGGGCAGGGCTCAGCTGAAGTTGTGTCCGTGAGCAGAAGTTGTTTTGTTTAGTACAAAGTTTTGTTTTTCTTGTAAACGCTTTGTATCCAGGCCTTTCCTAAATTGTCTTTCGTGATACTGGAAATGTATCCATTCCTTTTCTGTCAGCAATCGTTCATAATCCGTGAATTCGGTAGATAGAATGTTGCAGGCCGACGGTAGATGTTCTGGGGTAGAATCAGGGTAGAATCCAGGACTTGCGGTGTTTGTAAATTTTACCGCTCTGTATCGCCTGCTTAAAGGCTAGTTTGATGGATGTTATCAAACACATAACAAGGAGTGCTGTGCGTAAAATCATGTCAGAAAATTCTTCAGAAAATACACACATAAACATGCGCACGCACACACAGACACACACACAAATACAGACATGCACACACACGCAGACACACACGTGCACAAATCAATCAATGCATCTCATTTACTAATCATGCATATGCAATAATTCACATAAAAACACCAGTAACTTTCACACTGATGATGTGTTCATTGACACGAGGGCGGGGCAACCTGTCACTCACATGAGATAAGCCAATAGCAAACCACAACCAAAGCACCCACATTTGTTCTTCTTCCAGAAGCGTTTCACTCAGATATAAGACACAATGTAATACTGTGGGCGTGTTTAATGCAAATGACTAACCTCAGGTATGCAGTCGCTCATTTACAATACTCAAACTAGGGGTGTAACAGCAGGGGTGTAGCCAGGACATTATTTCTGGGGGGGGGGCCAGTCTTTTATTTGGGGTGGCACTTCTATTTTAAAACTCACGCAGCCGCGTTTTCCCGCGGCTCGTCAGGCCATAAACAATGGATTGAACTTCCTTATGGACACTTCCTTAATAATGTCTTATTGGTAATCCATGTTATTGGGATGGGTGCTTAGATAATGTGCGAGTGCGATGTGTCATGATTATGTGAGGGGTTAGGGACCTTAACATGAGACGGGGATGTTTTTAGACAATATGAATTGTCATTTTAGGTGATAATTTATTTAGGTAAACCATAGCATTTTAAGTGCAATATTCAATTTATTTTTCATAATTGTCTTTTTGTTTGTTTGCTGAGTTTTCAAATCTGCGTCGGACCAACCTCCATTTCTCACACATTGCAATAATGCCAATATTGCAGCAAATGAGCATGTTATAAACTGTCTATGGTTATAAAGCATGCACACCTGCGAACAAACGCCGACACAAAACATGACGCTCTCTTCTATACTCACTCTAACAGTAAGCTTATGCAATTTCCCCCTGTGGCTCAGTGATGGGCTCAGATGGTCAAGGCCACACCCACCCTCCACCTTGCCCTGCCTTTCTCCTCCTCATTAGCATTTAAAGCTACAGACACCGAAACGGCCCGTCTGAAGGAAGCTCATTCTGGGACTGGCTTGTAGTGGCTATAATTCTGCACCAAGGCTGAATTTTTGGAAAGAGATTTCAGATACAGTACTAGGGACCACTAAGGCCTATATTAAAGCCTACAAAAAGTAGCATGTCATGGGAGCTTTAAGCCTTTTCGCGCCAGAGACCCGTGTTCGAATCCCGGCTCTGGCGGCAGATGAAACTTATGCTGCTCACGGTCAGCTTTCTTACGTACAGAAAGCGAATCCACCCCTCGCGCCCTCCTGTTCACTCGACCGGGGGCGAGTATTTATGAGTATTTATTTAAACTCAGGAGTTTTTTTTTTTAAATTACATTTATTTTCCCCCTCCTCATACTGGGGGTGGGGCTGTGAGGTTGGGGGGGGGGGGGGGGCGGGGGGGGCCGAGCCTTGACCAGTGGTGGCCGTGGCCCCCCCTGGCAACCACGTAGCTCCGCCCCTGTGTAACAGTATATCGCAATGCAAAAATGCATCAATATCTATTGTGTATAGTTCAGAGTTTTTATGGCAGTACTTCATTAAACTACTATATATAATGTTGAATATAATGTATAATAATGCAATGGGGGAATATTAGTGTGTCCTGATAATGCCAGATGTCTGATGTTACCAGTAAAAGTGTTCTACATCACTGTAAATATATCTAGTCAGTGACAGAGATCAGGCATATTCTGCATTTTCAGCTTCAGAATCATGAATATTGTTATTCTGGCGTC
Source organism: Squalius cephalus (assembly GCF_949319135.1). Classification (NCBI taxonomy): domain Eukaryota; kingdom Metazoa; phylum Chordata; class Actinopteri; order Cypriniformes; family Leuciscidae; genus Squalius; species Squalius cephalus. The sequence goes on from NC_137145.1 coordinate 746,111, forward strand.
TCTATTGTGCTTTGCGTTTCAGCACAGAGTCCATCCTATTCATTTACACACACAATCTAATATCAGATTTAGCATTTAATCAACAGTAAATCTTTTATCATGTGTCTTGGAGTATGGCAGTAATATGGTAAGGTGAGTTCAGTGTCGAGATATGTGTCGAATCGTGACGCGAGGGGATCGTTACACCGCTACTGCAAACTCATTAACATTACAGCAGAATGTGTGTGTGATCCAGACGAGATGCTCTCGTGTCAGAGATAACACACACACACACACACACGATCCGCTTCTCACCTGGAGAGAGTTTGATCAGACGGTTGTTCACGTCTCCGTCCACGATGTAGATTTCTCCAGAGCTGTGGATGAAGATTTCTGCCGGCTGGTCGAACTGGAGCGGACTGAGAGAAGATCCGGCTTTCCCGGGGGATCCCAGAACCCGCAGGAGCTTCCCGGTGGGAGAATACTGCTTCACTGTGTGTCCGAACGGCCCTGAACACCAGAGAGTCAGTCAGCTTTACTCACACACTCACACAGCGCTTTCCACAGAGCTTCAGAGCAGCGTTACAGAGATAACAGGAGAATAATACAGCAGAGTCTCCAGAAGAACACAGCAGGGCCGGAGTGGGGCCACAAGCAACAGTTCAGCTCGTACTATTGTGTAGTTTGTATTAATACCATGGGTTAACAAATAATGTTAAGGTTAAATAATAATTCACTTAGACTTTATAAGAAGCAATTGCGACTTTATATCTCACAATTCTGACTTTATATTTCGCAATTCTGACTTTATATCACACAATTCTGACTTTATATCACACAATTCTGACTTTATTTCACACAATTCTGACATTATATCACACAATTCTGACTTTATAATACACAATTCTGACATTATATCACACAATTCTGACTTTATTTCTCGCAATTCTGACTTTATATTTCGCAATTCTGACTTTATATCACACAATTCTGACTTTATATCACACAATTCTGACATTATATCACACAATTCTGACATTATATCTCGCAATTCTGACTTTATATCTCGCAATTCTGACTTTATATTTCGCAACTCTGACTTTATATCTCGCAATTCTGACTTTATATCTCACAATTCTGACTTTATATCACACAATTCTGACTTTATTTCACACAATTCTGACTTTATATTTCGCAATTCTGACTTTATATCTCGCAATTCTGACATTATATCACACAATTCTGACATTATATCTCGCAATTCTGACTTTATATTTCGCAATTCTGACTTTATATCACACAATTCTGACTTTATATCACACAATTCTGACTTTATATCACACAATTCTGACTTTATATCTCACAATTCTGACTTTATATCACACAATTCTGACTTTATATCACACAATTCTGACTTTATTTCACACAATTCTGACTTTATATCTCACAATTCTGACTTTATATCACACAATTCTGACTTTATATCTCGCAATTCTGACTTTATATCTCGCAATTCTGACTTTATATCACACAATTCTGACTTTATATCACACAATTCTGACTTTATTTCACACAATTCTGACTTTATATCTCACAATTCTGACTTTATATCTCGCAATTCTGACTTTATATCTCGCAATTCTGACTTTATATCACACAATTCTGACTTTATATCACACAATTCTGACTTTATTTCACACAATTCTGACTTTATTTCACACAATTCTGACTTTATATCTCACAATTCTGACTTTATATCTCGCAATTCTGACTTTATATCTCGCAATTCTGACTTTATATCTCGCAATTCTGACTTTATATCTCACAATTCTGACTTTATATCACACAATTCTGACTTTATATCACACAATTCTGACTTTATTTCACACAATTCTGACTTTATATCACACAATTCTGACTTTATATCTCGCAATTCTGACTCTATATTTCGCAATTCTGACTTTATATCACACAATTCTGACTTTATATCTCACAATTCTGACTTTATATCACACAATTCTGACTCTATATTTCGCAATTCTGACTTTATATCACACAATTCTGACTTTATATCTCACAATTCTGACTTTATATCACACAATTCTGACTTTATTTCTCGCAATTCTGACTTTATATTTCGCAATTCTGACTTTATATCTCACAATTCTGACTTTATATCACACAATTCTGACTCTATATTTCGCAATTCTGACTTTATATCTCACAATTCTGACTTTATATCACACAATTCTGACTTTATATCTCACAATTCTGACTTGATATCACACAATTCTGACTCTATATTTCGCAATTCTGACTTTATATCTCACAATTCTGACTTTATATCACACAATTCTGACTTTATATCTCACAATTCTGACTTTATATCACACAATTCTGACTTTATTTCTCGCAATTCTGACTTTATATCACACAATTCTGACTTTATATCACACAATTGCGACTTTATTTCAGGCAATTCTGACTTTATATCTCACAATTCTGACTTTATATCTCGCAATTCTGACTTTATATCTCGCAATTCTGACTTTATATCACACAATTCTGACTTTATATCACACAATTCTGACTTTATTTCACACAATTCTGACTTTATATCACACAATTCTGACTTTATATCTCACAATTCTGACTTTATAACACACAATTCTGACTTTATTTCACACAATTCTGACTTTATATCACACAATTCTGACTTTATATCACACAATTCTGACTTTATATCACACAATTCTGACTTTATTTCACACAATTCTGACTTTATATCACACAATTCTGACTTTATATCTCGCAATTCTGACTCTATATTTCGCAATTCTGACTTTATATCACACAATTCTGACTTTATATCTCACAATTCTGACTTTATATCACACAATTCTGACTCTATATTTCGCAATTCTGACTTTATATCACACAATTCTGACTTTATATCTCACAATTCTGACTTTATATCACACAATTCTGACTTTATTTCTCGCAATTCTGACTTTATATTTCGCAATTCTGACTTTATATCTCACAATTCTGACTTTATATCACACAATTCTGACTCTATATTTCGCAATTCTGACTTTATATCTCACAATTCTGACTTTATATCACACAATTCTGACTTTATATCTCACAATTCTGACTTGATATCACACAATTCTGACTCTATATTTCGCAATTCTGACTTTATATCTCACAATTCTGACTTTATATCACACAATTCTGACTTTATATCTCACAATTCTGACTTTATATCACACAATTCTGACTTTATTTCTCGCAATTCTGACTTTATATTTCGCAATTCTGACTTTATATCACACAATTCTGACTTTATATTTCGCAATTCTAACTTTATATCACACAATTCTGACTTTATATCTCGCAATTCTAACTTTATAACACACAATTGCGACTTTATATCACACAATTCTGACTTTATATCACACAATTCTGACTTTATATCTCGCAATTCTGACTTTATTTCACACAATTCTGACTTTATATCTCGCAATTCTGACTTTATATCTCGCAATTCTGACTTTATTTCACGCAATTGCGACTTTATATCTCGCAATTCTGACTTTATATCACACAATTGCGACTTTATATCTCGCAATTCTGACTTTATATCTCGCAATTCTGACTTTATATCTCGCAATTCTGACTTTATATCACGTTTTGCGACTTTATTTCACACAATTCTGACTTTATATCTCGCAATTCTGACTTTATATCACACAATTGCGACTTTATATCTCGCAATTCTGACTTTATATCACGCAATTCTGACTTTATATCACGTTTTGCGACTTTATTTCACACAATTCTGACTTTATAACACACAATTGCGACTTTATAACACAATTCTGACTTTATATCTCGCAATTCTGACTTTATAACACACAATTGTGACTTTATATCTCGCAATTCTGACTTTATATCACGCAATTCTGACTTTATATCACGTTTTGCGACTTTATTTCACACAATTCTGACTTTATAACACACAATTGCGACTTTATAACACAATTCTGACTTTATATCTCGCAATTCTGACTTTATATCACGTTTTGCGACTTTATTTCACACAATTCTGACTTTATATCTCGCAATTCTGACTTTATATCTCGCAATTCTGACTTTATAACACACAATTGTGACTTTATTTCACACAATTCTGACTTTATAACACAATTGTGACTTTATTTCACACAATTCTGACTTTATATCTCACAATTCTGACTTTATAACACGCAATTGCGACTTTATTTCAGGCAATTCTGACTTTATATCTCGCAATTCTGACTTTATATCTCGCAATTCTGACTTTATATCTCGCAATTCTGACTTTATTTCACGCAACAGCGACTTTATTTCACGCAATTGCGACTTTATTTCACGCAATTGCGACTATATTTCACACAATTCTGACTTTATTTCACGCAATTGCGACTTTATTTCACACAATTGCGACTTTATTTCACACAATTCTGACTTTATAACACTCAATTGCGACTTTATTTCAGGCAATTCTGACTTTATTTCACGCAATTCTGACTTTATATCTCGCAATTCTAACTTTATATCTCGCAATTCTAACTTTATATCACGCAATTCTGACTTTATATCACGTTTTGCGACTTTATTTCACACAATTCTGACTTTATATCTCGCAATTCTGACTTTATAACACACAATTGCGACTTTATAACACAATTCTGACTTTATATCTCGCAATTCTGACTTTATATCTCGCAATTCTGACTTTATAACACGCAATTGCGACTTTATTTCAGGCAATTCTGACTTTATATCTCGCAATTCTGACTTTATAACACACAATTGCGACTTTATAACACAATTGTGACTTTATTTCACACAATTCTGACTTTATATCTCACAATTCTGACTTTATAACACGCAATTGCGACTTTATTTCAGGCAATTCTGACTTTATATCTCGCAATTCTGACTTTATATCTCGCAATTCTGACTTTATAACACACAATTGTGACTTTATTTCACACAATTCTGACTTTATATCACACAATTGTGACTTTATTTCACACAATTCTGACTTTATATCACACAATTGTGACTTTATTTCACACAATTCTGACTTTATATCACACAATTGTGACTTTATTTCACACAATTCTGACTTTATAACACACAATTGTGACTTTATTTCACACAATTCTGACTTTATATCTCACAATTCTGACTTTATAACACACAATTGCGACTTTATTTCAGGCAATTCTGACTTTATATCTCGCAATTCTGACTTTATATCTCGCAATTCTGACTTTATAACACACAATTGTGACTTTATTTCACACAATTCTGACTTTATATCTCACAATTCTGACTTTATAACACGCAATTGCGACTTTATTTCAGGCAATTCTGACTTTATATCTCGCAATTCTGACTTTATATCTCGCAATTCTGACTTTATATCTCGCAATTCTGACTTTATTTCACGCAACTGCGACTTTATTTCACGCAATTGCGACTTTATTTCACGCAATTGCGACTATATTTCACACAATTCTGACTTTATTTCACGCAATTGCGACTTTATTTCACACAATTGCGACTTTATTTCACACAATTCTGACTTTATTTCACGCAATTGCGACTTTATTTCACACAATTGCGACTTTATTTCAGGCAATTCTGACTTTATATCTCGCAATTCTGACTTTATATCTCGCAATTCTGACTTTATAACACACAATTGCGACTTTATTTCAGGCAATTCTGACTTTATTTCACGCAATTCTGACATTATATCTCGCAATTCTGAGAAATAAAGTCAGAATTGCGAGATGTAAACTAGCAATTGTGAGATAAAAAGTCAGTTTATGGTTTCTGCGCACGTACACTTATAATGAGGATCCTACACACAGGTTTATAAACGTGAGCCCTGGAGAGGAGCCCAGAACCAACCGTTCCCAACATCCGTGATCCACAGTGTCGGGTCGGCCGAGGCGTTGGCCAGGAACATCCCATGAGGCATCTCCAGAGAGCTGGTGTTCCAGGCCTGCAGGAGCTCTCCATCCGTGCTGAAGACCAGGACCTTCGGGATGTTCTCGCCTCTCTGCTCGGAGAAACACACACACAGCTCATCAGGATCAAGCCACGCGACTGATGGAGTTCTGACTCTGTATCTCACAAGAATTACTTTTGTCTCATAATGTCAAGTTATAAACTCATAATTGCAAGTGTGCATCTTCCAAATGTGAAGCTGTCTAACCATTGGGCGTTAACACATAACACCATAACACATTCACAATGGAGAATACACACACACACACACAGAAATGAAAGGGTTAAATTATAATACCACACACGCACACACATTGTGTTGTAGATACAGATACGGTAATAAAATGCGTAGTGCTTTATAACACCATCTTTAGGTTTCACATTAATCATAATGAGGCACAACTGTCAAAGCTGATACTTTAATAGAAATGTGTAGAACTGACATGTGATTGTACATTTTATGATATAGTCCATGAGCCAGGGCCCCAAATTTGGTCCATCGGTATCAACGGGGGGACTCAGAGAGACTCAGAGCCCCGTTTGCGTCTCTGGTCTCTGAATGAGACAAAGTTTAGGGAAGTGGATGTACGCTGCTGTACGTCGTAGGTGGAAACCCGAAACTACGGCAGAAATACACGGAGCTCAAACGCGACACATCTGCCGCAGCATCTCCACAGCAGCAAGCGTCCATTATAAACCTGAAGACGCACAGACCACGGACGGCGCGCTGCTCATCTCTCTATTTTTACAGCGATTGATTCCTGCCGGGTCCATAATGAGACTGGCGCGGCCAGAGACATTTTGGGCGCTGCGGCATATTAAATATATTATAAATAGTTTTTCCGCGTGAGAAATACAATGTGTGGCGAGAGGGCGTGACAAAAGACCGAAATGAGTGACTGTCACGTGACACTTGAGAGCCCTGACTGCACTGTAGCAGTTACTGTTACACTGTTTCATAGATTAATCTATGCCAGTCTATGATTAATCTATGACAGCCAGTTTAACCTGCTAGATAGCTAGCCTGCTAAAAACGCCAAGCTTACATTAGCTACTGCTACTATTCCCCACCAATTCACAAGCACAAGAGAAAAAGTATTTTGTACTTACATTTAATACCCCTGGAACTCAATTGAAGTTGATTGAAGATGGCATAGTTGGTAATGTTGTTATAACCAGTCAACTGAACCAACAATCTTTTCACAAAACTGACAAAACCTCGTCAAAATCCATCAATATTCCGTGCATGAGCTACTTTCTGACATTCTAACTGAAAGTGGGTGAATATCAAAATACATGATAGAAACATTTTGTTAAACCACTTACAAGTAGCCTGGGTTTCCCCATACTGCCTTGAGCGGCTAACTTACAAGTGTTATGTTGACAACACTATTGAAACAATTACTTTTTATTACAACTGTACATGAATAAATAGGCCATTTGGCCCTGGACTAATAGGGTATTCTATTTGTCCATTCTATTGGCTCTATTCTATTTTGACTATTTTGCTGGCTGCACAAGTCTAATTTAAGGCTCTCACAAATAAATAGTATGGGTATATTATACATTTTCTAAGTCATCAGAGTGCCTTGAGTATTGAAGTTGTTGAGTTTTGTGTCCGTGGTGTTCTTTCATGCCACAGGGATAAAAGAAAGCATACAGTTTAGGCGGAAATTGTGGAAAAATGTGTGTTATTTCTGGTTTAAAGAAGTCATGTGACCTCTGTGTTTGTCAGACAGATTCAGTACTGGGCTTAAATGAAAGCCTAAAAGGTCCCCTTTCCAACGATACCAAGCACCATATTATAGAATATTGACAATATCCCTAGCATGAGCCTAAACCAGATATACACCAGATTTCAAAAACGGAATTTATTGTAGGGGGTTAGTAACTTCATGAGCTGAAAAAAGTGATTTCGCTACCACCCCTGCACTGCTATCGTGATTTTTCTAATACTAGGGGTGTATACCTTGCCAAAAAACAATGATAGCATTTGCCCCCCCCCCCCCAATCCCCCCCCCCCCCCCCCCCCCCCCCCGTTGATACCGATCAACCCCCCTGGCTCATGGGCTAATAGTAGTGATATTACTATGTCTAAACTGCTGCATTTGGAGCGAGAGTTAGAGGGGGCGTGGCTTACAGATACATGTCACTTTGCTCACAGCTGATTGGTCCAGTTTGGGTCTGCAATCTCTAACCCAGAATAAAGCCTGCACCGTTAGCCGTGTAGCGCAAGTTACCATGGCGATGAACACCTAAAAACCAATCCGCCTTCTCGAGCCCGAAAAAAACAGAGTTTGCTGAAACGAATCTCAGACTGAAACCTGCTTTGTGCAACAGGCCACAGGTCTCCCCTTAACTGACATCATTTTTTAGATCTTATTGTCATCATAATGTGATATAATTACAAAATGATATTTCACTACAAATGAAGTGGTAAACTTTGACAAAATATGATTATTAATGTAATTGTCTAAATGTGAATCCAGAAGCAAAACCTGTGAAAAGAACTATATTAGTGAGCAGAAAGAGAGATGAGAGGTCCTCTGCTGCCATCCGCTGGTTATAACGGCAATTTCAGTGAATTTATCATAGAAATATTACATTTCAACTGTTGTAGAGGCACCTATTGCCAGATCTCCATAAAAGTTAGTCTTCTTGTTTAGAGTCATAAGTCAAATTTACTTTTCTGAGCATGCCTTGAGGAGTTACAGGCTTTCGGGTGCACTTGGTCAAGCCCACATACTGAAGTGACCCTATTATAGACACCCACATGCAAAAGTTTTTTTGGAAAATTATTGACCTAGACTAGAGTCTCAGCACTTCACACTTGAACCCCTAAATATAACAAACCCTTAAACTTATTTGACTTCAGCTAGCTGTCAAGGCAACATTTCCCATTTTCAAAATAGAACCAGAATAAAAGTAAATAAAAATATATAGAATTATTTAAAATGTACAAAATTAATAAAATAAAAAAAATATCGACATATAAAAAGCTAAAATTTCTAAAAATGACAAAGACAAAATATTATTACTAAAACTGAAATTGCATGTGAAATATCAATGGAAAATACAAACATGAAATCTAAAATAATGATACTAAAATAACTGAATCTTATCTCATAATTCTGCCTTCTCCCCTCAGTAGTGAGTGTGTGTCGAGCTCAGGTCAGAAGTGTGTGTGCTCCTCACCTGCGCCACATAGACACGCCCCCTCAGGTGATTGACAGCCACTGCGAACACCTGACCGGTGAACAGCTCGGGGTTTCTGGGCCACGAAATGTCCAGTTTGTAAAGCGCGCGCCCGGAAACCCGGAAGTCCGCGTGAGATCGCGACGCGATCTGGAAACACAGCATACATAATTTACTAATAGCAATAATAATAATAATAAAAACATTAATTTACTAATAACTAGGGGTGTAACGATAATCTCATGTCACGATTCGATACATATCACGATACTGAATTATTGCGATACTCTAAGAGATTTGATACTGTTGATTAAATGCTAAATTTGATATTATATTGTGTGTGTAAATGAATATGACGGACTTGGTGCTGAAACCCAATGAAAAATAGAGACACCAGAATAACAATATTCATGATTCTGAAGCTGAAAATATTATTAATCTCTGTCACTGATATACAGTGATGTCGGACACTTTTACTGGTAACATCAGACATCTGGCATTATCAGGACACACTAATATTCCCCCAGTGCAGTATTAGGCTATACATCATATTCAACATTATATATTGTAGTTTAATGAAGTACTGAAAATAAAACACTGTGAACTTGATTTTTTTCTTCTTCACATATACATTTTATTTTGGGTGAATTATAAACTTCACTAACCACGATACATATTGATGCATTATTGTATCACGATGTATTGTCACACCCTCCTAATAGCGCACACACACCATCTATTACCCAGAGGCTATATGGCATTCTTACAGTATTCTTATGGTATTCATTAGTTTGATTGTTCGACTTACAAAAATAAATAAGAAAGCTACCATAGTAGTACTCTAAATATATCATAGTAACACCATACATGGATAATGTACTATGGTATACTTTGAAATAACACGTAGCATTGTTTCATTTATAATCTCCGGTGACGAGTACTCACGTGAGAGCTGATGGCGCCACACATGAACATGATGAAGAGGAGTAATGCCATGGCAACAGCAATTAAACAGCAGTAATTACGCCTTCTCAGAGATTAATAATAATCATAGACAGTAGGCTTGTTCGACTTCATGCAGCTCTGCGCAGAGCGATCGGCGGCTGACTTGAAGCAGTGCATGCCGGCAGGGCCGGTTCTAGACATTGGGAGGCCCTAGGCAAAATTCATGTTGGAGGCCCCCACCCCCAATAAAAAACACTTGAAACAAATATGATTTCTAACCTTTTTATTTATACAACATTTAATTTTAAATGTAGTATATTTTTACTTACACAGTACATAAGTTTGGACAATTTACTATTTTTAATGTTTTTGAAAGAAGTCTCTTATGCTCATCAAGCCTGGATTTATTTTATCAAAAATACAGAAAAATAATATAGTGAAATATTATTACAATTTAAAATAATGGTTTTCTATTACTATACTTTAAAATATATTTCTGAGATGCAAAGCTGTGTCACGTGATCCTTCAGAAAACTTTATAATATTCTGATTTATTATCAAATGTTAGAAATGGTGCTTAATATTTATTTTATAACATGTGATACTTTTTTTCAGGATTTTTTGGTTATTAAAAAGTTGTTTTAAAAAAGTCTTCACTATCACTTTTATATATTTAACACATGCTCGCTGAATATTCCTGTTTTTTTTCTGTATTTTTGATCAAATAAATGCAGGCTTGTAGAGCATAATAAGAAACTTCTTTCAAAAACATTAAAAATAGTAATGGGTCCAGACTTTTTACTACATCAAACTTTATCTAAGGTAATCTCTTTTTTGTTTAATGAAGATGTTATTGTTCTTGTTGTTATTTAGCTGTTTTATTCAGTTTATTCACAGTTCCAGAATACCACTTCAGTAGATGAACATGAACGTGCTTTTATCATTTATAGCTGCGTTATGGGCAGGATGTTTCCCTCCCATTTAATCAATATTGACTGCAGATATTGTCATATTATTAATATCAGTAATATGATATTATGTATTGCATTGCTACCTTAAATATGCTATACACAAATCAAGTGGAAGAGAAAGACACGATCGCTACTGAGCAGGAAAAAAATTCTAAACTAATATTCGTATAGGCTATGATGTCAGGGTATAATCTAATCATCAGCATCAGAATTAGAAGATAGACCCATAGATATGAGATCCTTTATTTGAAACATTTAAAAATGTCGCAGTGTGTTGGTTTTTTAACTTTGAATACAAACGTCTTGTCTTTTACTTTTGTAGCTTTTTAGCGCAATTTTCCTACGGACAAAATTGCGATTGTTAACTCATGATTTCTGTTCTGTCTGTGCGCACCAATCTTGCACTTCTATCTCCTCCTCAACCAGACCACCTAGAGACTTCGGGTTTTCGGCATTATGTTAATGAAGGTCTAATCTCGGGAACGCACACAAAAAAAAAAAAAAAAAAAAAAAAAAAAAAAACATAAAAAGATGTACTATCTCTTAGTGTTGTGATCCCATGACGTCAGAAAATTGCGCTAAAACACTCACTGAGTTTTTATTACTTGTTTACTAGTCAGCTCCCAACGCGATGTTATTCCTTTTTTTTTTTTTTTTTTTTTTTTTTTTTGCGATGTTATTCCTTGTACGCGCAAATTCAAAGCGTCGCGTCTGGGCACGTTAATGACGCTCGCGCACTTTTAAACTCGACGTAGACTAACAAAGCGGTGAATGATTTTTCCAGAAATGACGCTGATCTACAGTAGCCCACAAGTTTATATTTAAAATACATTGCAATCACTCCAAAATCGATGACCTGCATTACGAGCTGTGCTTCTTTGCGTGCCTTTAGGCTTTTGCTTCGCACTCGCAGCACCTGATGGATGCGTTCGTTGACCGCCGCTGACGTCCCCTCGGACTTAATAAACACTAACGGTTCTGAGATGGTGTTTTTCTGTCATTGTCAGTGTGATGAGTGCAGAGTTAGCTTTAGCCGTTAGCCTCTCTGGAGTTTCTCTCATCACACAGCAGTGACCCGCAGCGTGCACAGCTCAATCGAGTGTGTGTGTCAAAACACAGCTCATCATCAGCACACACACCAGTGTGTCATTTCTAATATCAGCCGTGTGTTTATATCTGCACTTACCTTCAGTTCTGCACAGTCTTTTTTTTATTTTATTGAATTGCTAAGAACATACAAAATCTATGAAATTGATTAAATACAAATTAAATACAATTTAATACAATTGTGAGTACAGCTACAGCTACAGCTTATATAGTCAGGAGAATGTTATGCAAATGACACAGTGAGACAGTTTTAAGGGCTTTGGAATTGCTGGATGTACTGAGAGTGTCCAGGTAGGATTTGAGTTCCTTATAGAAAATAAAAAAGTAGGGCTTAGCATCCTGAAATTTACATTTGTGTAAAAAAAAATTCGCTAGAAAAATAAATAGGTTTATCAAAAAATATTGGTCCTTTCCCAGATAGCAAATAGTAATTGAAACGATGTTAAATCAACATACTGTCAACGATAAAGTCATTGAATCAACGTCGAACTCTGATGTTGATTCTTCATCATGTTGCACCCTCTATTATCATTGAAACAACGTTTAAATCATACCTAGAGATCAACAGAATTTCAATGGTATTTCGATTACAATGGATATTGAAACAATGTTGAAATCCCAGCATATCAACAAAACTTCAATGGTGTTTTAGTATACCACAGGTTTAATCTGAAGGTCTGTAATTTTAATATAATATTAAAAACATTATTATTAGGCTGTAATCCTGCTTTATCGACAGCCAGGATGGGCTAGCAAAATATAGAAAATAGAAACTATACCTTTGGGCTAAGAGGAAACATTATGCGAGCTTCTCGTCTACAATGTGCGTGTGTGATTTTGGTTGGGTGACAGCTGTAGGTTACAGTTTGACAAAAGCACAATGTTGTGTTTTACATAAATATAAGTAGGCTAAACACTTTGCAGTTTTAATGATGTCCTATGAAAAAAAAATGAGGGGGTAGCCTATGTTTTTATGTTTCCACTGTTCGATCGCGCCCGTGCCTCTCTCTCTCTCTGACACGAAACACACACACACACACACACACACACACACACACACACACACACACACATTTCCAGCATTGCAATCTTGACATCGCAGCCTGTTATTATGCTGCGTTCACACCAAACGCGAATAGCGTCAAATTCGCGTCTAGGTCGACGCTTGAACATTTTGAATCCATTCGCGCGTCCAAAGCGAAAGCGAGCGTTTGAGGCGAAATAGACGGGCGTTCAGAGCTATACTAACGTACTATGACTCTACTACCCCCTGTTGCGTGAGCGGTGTATTGCATTTGTTTGGTCCCGCTTCGGATGCCACGATGCCATCAAGCGTTATCTCTGGTCGTAATCAGTCCTTCACTAACCAATCAGCGTTCATTAGCAGAATGCTAGCGTGTTATGGGCAACAACAACTCAACCTGTAAGAAATGGAAAGGACATAAGTACTCGTTCATTCAACTTTCGACCTAAAACCAAAATTCGGTACAACAGGGCTTAATAGATAGATTTCCGATGACGTCACATTTCTCCCGCAACTCCTTACGGCGCCATCTTGTGTGTCAAGTGGGTCAAGCGTTTGTGTTACGGAGCATGATAATATCCTGAATCGGCATTATTCTGAACATGAAAATCATACGATTATTCTCCGTTTGGCTGGAGTTAATGTTCAGTGCTGTTCTTGTGAACATTTAGAGGTTTTGTGCTCTGGAGATGTGACACTTTATCTAATCATTTCCAAGATGGGCTAGCTAAATGCGCTAACGTTAGCTCTCATCGGCTGTCAAATCGCTGTACCCAGGCGGCTACTATCGACACAGCCCTTGAGAGGTGTTGGCTGGGCAGAAGCACACTCTGACGATTGTCCACCTTCATCACTTTCTCTGTGGCCACATCAGCTGGTCGAGCCAGAGGCAAAGGCTACACCTGGAGCACATCGCTCCGTGCCTCTGCTCTCCATCTCTCTCCTACACTATAGTTCGGAGCGTTGTGTTGTTGTTTTTTTACCCAGATGGTGTTGTCTTGACACTGAGTCTAAATGTACCGTATAATAAGCAGATATCAGCCGCCTGGCTACAGCGATGTGAACCGCCAATGCAGGGCTCCAGACTAACATTTCCACGAGGGAGAGAGAGCAAGACAGCGCTTAGTTTGGAGACGGTGAAGTTTTGTTTACACTTTAGCCTGGCTCCGAAGAGAGAGAGAGAGAGAGAGAGAGAGCGAGTGCGCGCGCGCGACCGGCTCTCTCTCTCTCTCTGCTCGTTCTTTCAGTTAAACATGCGCCCAGTTAATCTACATTACTCACCGATCAAATAAGACTTTGGCGGGACAAAAATTCACTTTGGCGGGCGCTAAAACAAGTTAAATGCAGGAGAATTCATGCGTGAATTTAACTGAGTAGTACATGACCATGCACTCGCACAAATGCGACCATATAAAATTTTAACTTGCACATTCTAACAAAATAATTGTATGCTTCCAGAGACTCAACGGTGTGGATGAGATACTTGGCAATGTCCATTTCCTGAATATCGGGGTACGCCGCAGGATTAGCCTACATAACCAGTCCTCTTTCGACATTGTGTAAGGATCCTTTCCATCGATATAACTCAATTTCTCATCATATCTTGCCTTGCAAACATCGTCTAATGTGTCCCTGTAAATAACCTTCACCTTGTCGCCAGGTTTGGAGGAATTTGTCATCGGTATCTCAACACAAAAGAGTCAAAAATACTTTATATTAACTGGCTTTCTATTAATGCAGCACAGTGGCTTACTGACAGCTTTGACACACAACATGGCGGCGCGCCGCAGAGGATAATGGGTAATTCGCGAAACGGAAACCCATCTATAGGGAGTGGGCAGGCTCTCCGTAGACGGGCTCTGCCCCGACCTTCCAGTTCTGCACAGTCCTTCAGCTCCGCCATGTTTATCCGACGCCAAAACACTGGGGCTGCCCGCGGGAAAGCCCAAACAAACGCGAGCATCTACAACAAATACAGCTCAACTAAACAACCGAAAGCGGTCTGTACATAATGCGAGTTGCTTATCCATTTTTCTCACGAATTTTATTAAATGTCAGTCACCACAAAATACACATCTGCAGGCGAACAGGCACTGTGTTGGGCAGCAATCAGAAGATGCACGCCGCCATTGTTGACATTCTTTTGTGCGCTGGAGAGACGCGCGTTCATGTGCACTAGCGCGCGCGTTATTGTTTTGTTGTATCTTGTCATATATTTATTGGAAAATATGTAGAAATATGTATTATCGTTTAGTTTTGGGAGATGTGAGTGCCAATAAAACACATTAAAACTGAAAAATTCCCAGTTACAAAAAACAATGTCTTTATTTACACTAAATACACATACGGTTTGATGCAAATATTATTACACATCAGCACAAATTATATTCCAGCCCAATGTATTGAATTTAAACAGAACCTTTTCATTTGTTTCAGATTTCAATAACATGACAATCACATCTCAAACACAGATGATCACTAACCTGAGAACTAAATCACAACGAGTTCAAGAAGTATCAAAATATCATCATCTGAGGACATGAATACAATTATTAGATCTCTTTAAAATGTCAAAAACTGTGACATGTAAACACAGGTGAGATGACAAAAACACACACAAAGCTTAAATTATCATATACAATCACAAGAACATTATAACAGGATTAAACACATGTACCATAATTAAGCACAATAACAAATACAAAACAAGTGGATTTCCACAGATGTGCATAATTCTTCCCAGATCATCTTTTCAGCTCCTTTTATTCCTCTATGAGAATCACCTGGAATCATATTATATTTCTGATTTGAATTAAGACCTCAGACTTTTATTTGATTATAAACTTGTTTCTGCCACAGAGTAAAAAAAACAAAAAAGGTAACCGTGACATTTTATCTCACAATTCTGACTTTTTCCTCGCAATTCTGAGAAAAAAGTCTGAATTGTGAACTCAACTTTACAAAAGATTAATTAGAAAAACTCGTAATTACGAAAAGTCAGAATTTTGAGAAATAAACTCAAAACTGCGAGAAATAAAGTCAGAATTGTGAGAAAATCTCGTAATTACAAAAAAAATCTGAATTGTGAACTAAACTTTACAAAAATTAAGTCAGAGTTTAGATATAAACTCGTAACTACAAAAAATGTCAGAATTGCGAGAAAAACTCGTAATTATGAAAAGTTACAATTGCGAGAAATAGTCAGAATTGCGAGAAAAACTCGTAAATTACGAAAAAGTTAGAATTGCGAGAAATAAAGTCAGAATTGCGAGAAAATCTCGTAATTACGAAAAGTTAGAATTGCGAGAAATAATGTCTGAATTGTGAGAAAATCTCGTAATTACGAAAAGTCCGAATTGCGAGATAAAAACTCACAATTCCCTTTTTTATTTTGTTATTCCGTGTTGGAAACAAGCTTGGTAAGTCGCTCACGGTTTGATTGACAGGTTCCAGCTATAATCGTTATAATCCAGGAAACCTCTAAACACTGGCGGCGCTCAGCGGAACAAACTTCTGGGCCTGACCGGCTCCGATCTCAGCCACGTACAGATCAGAACTCTTCAGGTCCAGGTCCACCAGGTGTGGCTTCACATCTTCAGCCAGCTCAATGGTGCTGATCACCTGACACTGACCGATGATGCCGATGGGCGGAGCCTCCAGCAGAGTGATCTGATTGGTGTTTAACTGGGCCACCACTATGTACTTCTGGTCAGGAGTGAATCTGCGGGTCATAAACACAGAACATCTCCAGTACGCATTCAGAAGTCCAGATCAGGGACTATATTCTGATCTAATCTATATTAATCAAATTTTTATTTTTTATTTTAATAATTTTTTATTTTAATTAACTTTAAATGTATTTATTAAAGTATTAGTTTAATGTTTTTATTTATTTATTTTACTCTGTCGTCTGAGTCCTGGTCTGCAGTACCTGACGGAGTAATTCATTTTATTTTAATTAACTGTAAATGTATTTATAGATACTGTAAGTATAAGCTTTAATGTTTGTGTTAATGGTATGATGTGAGTCACCTGACGGAGTAGGGCGCGTCGTCTTTAAAGCAGCTTCCCCACGACCCGAGCCAGTCGCCCGTCACGGAGTTAAACACCTGGATGCGTTTGTTCCCTCGGTCTGCGACCCACACCTGAACACACACACACACACACACACACACACACACACACACACACACACTGACTCTTAGATCTGAAGACTGAAGGAGAGATCGGAAATCTTTTGATTGCAGAAGGTTTGCATTAAGAGCAGGAACATGAACTAAAGCTCCCGATGAAACAAGAACACAAACCCTCTGATAGCGGTCGACCGCCACACTGTGAGGGATGTAGAACTGAGCCAGTCCTGGACCTCTCTCTGCGTGCATCCAGAGAACCTGCAGATCTGACACACAAACACACGTCTATATTACTAACAGGGGACTATCGCTCTAGACCGGCCAAGAGGGGACTAGTGTTTCTGCTCATTTTGAAGAAACAAAAATGACATACAAAATTTTATTTTAAGGTCCTTTTTCATAATATAGCTTAAAATATTCATTTTTTATTTAAAAAAATACATGCCAAGAGGGGACCTGCAACTCTGACCGATGTCTAACTATCCAACAGGGGACTCCTATAGCCTGCAATGGAACTGTGTGTGTGTGAACAATGAAGTGAACATCCCTGAAGGAGGGAACAGAGGACGTAGTCGACGTCGACTGAATGGGGATCACGCTTAGGGAGCCTGTCTTCTTCGTACTACTATTTAATCAAGCCATTTCAACGTTGGTGTGCGTGATTACACGCTCCGCCCCGCAGAAGCGTACATACGGAAGTGGACGCACGCACCAGTTGCTTTTTCGCTGAGGAGCCGAGCGGCCCCCGGAGTCAGCGGTGGTCCAGCAGTGGCGAGGGGACTACGTCCTCCGTTCCCTCCTTCAGAGAATGGTGGGTTGCATACGCAACCAGGACGCTCCCTTTCAGTCGAGAACGTCAGACGTAGTCGACGTCGACTGAATGGGGATCTATTTGAAAACGGCACTAGTGCTGCCACCTTCCAGTGCCTAGACAGAAGCTTCCTGATCCCCTGTCAATTTAAGATCACGGTAGGGATCGCAACATATGGACCCAGCCTAGCACAAATTCCACCAGAGTATACTAGTGGTAGGCCTGGCTTTGGATGCTCCGCCGTGTCTGTCGCCGGAGGGTGTGGAGGAACTCAACAGGGTTCGGTTTAAGAGGGAACTCTACTGGAGCAAGAATTGCGCACATATCCAGTCCATAGGGGGGGAATGGCGCAGCAAGCCAAAACTTCGAATTGGAATCATGGTGAACTGGCTTCATGAGAAGGGAGCCCACGGGAAGCAGCGGTTCGACTATAGGTGTCGCCCAGCCCCCAACTCTAGAATATCTGTCAGAGAAGCACTCTGTGTCAACGCCTAGGCGGGAGCACACACTCACTTCAGCGGAGCTCACCACCTAAGTGGACGTGCATCTCGGGATTTTCACCAAGATGAAGGCAGCCAGCATTCAGTGGGCCAACTTCGCTTGGAAACAGCCTTCCCTTTCTGCTGATTTCCTTAGCAGACAAGAGCTGGTCTGAGGTCCTAAGGCTTGTGTTCTGAGCATGTATAACCGCAATTAAGCGGACGGACAGCCAGGGCTGGGTCTGCCTCCTCCGGGGCAGCGCTTGCAGGCTCACCACCTGGTCCCACCTTTAGGAAGAGGTAGGAACCTTGGGCACATATCCAGGCCAGGGTCTCAGCTCGTGAGAGTTAGCCGGCCCGAATTCCAGGCACAACTCGTTGACCGAAGGCGAGCAAGTCCCTACCCTCTAGTAGAGACCATGCGAGCATGAGAACTGTTTCTTTAAAAACAGAATTTTTAACTCACTGCCTGCAGTGGCTCAGGGGCGGTCTCTGCAGAGCAGTAGCACCAGAGATAAGGCCCAAAAGGATAAAGAGGGGCGCAAGGCAGATTCCCTTGCTCCCTCAGGAACCTGATGATCAGGACGTGCTTCCCATGCTACTGCATCATGATGTGCGTCAAAGAAAAAATAGAGGCAACATCATTTTGAGGGTGGAGGACACAGCCCTCACTCCAACCCATCTTGCAGTAAAGAGAGCACTGAAATGACCGAACGCTGGGCAGGTGCAAATCCTGCTGGAAAATGAAGTCAGCATGAAGTGCTCTGGAAATGTCCTGGTAGACGGCTGCGTTGACTCTGGATTTAATAAAGCACAGTGGACCAAAGTCCTCTTTTCTGATGAGAGCAAATTTTGCATCTCATTTGGAAACCAAGGTCCCAGAGTCTGGAGGAAGAATGGAGAGGCACACAATCCAAGATGCTTGAAGTCCAGTGTGAAGTTTCCACAGTCTGTGTTGGTCATCGGCTGGTGTTGGTCCACTGTGCTGTCCACTCAACGCAGCCGTCTACCAGGACATGTCCAGAGCACTTCATGCTTCCGTCAGCAGACAAGCTTTATGGAGATGCTGACTTCATTTTCCAGCAGGATTTGCACCGGCCCACACTGCCAGAAGAACCTAAACCTGGTTCAATGACCATGGTATCACTGTGTAATTACTGTGTGATTTCATGTAATATTCAAATTTTTTGAAATCCTGTTTTCGTGGGTTTTATGAGCTGGAAGCCCAAATTATGTACAAATAAACAACTAAATACTTGAAATCGTTTAAGTTGTGGGCCCTGAATCTATAATCTATGGAAGTTTAACGTTCTGAATGGAATTATGGAAATAAATAAACTTTTCCATGATATTCTAATTTTTTGGAAAGGGTCTGAATATATTGAAAAATGTAATTATGTTAACTGAATGTCTTTTAGCACTGACACTTTATTTGTCAAAAATAAAGTGTCAGTGTAAAAATGACATACAAAATTTCTTTTAAGGTCTTTTTTCATAATATAACCTTTTTTTTTAACATGCAAAGAGGGGACCTGCAACTGACCGATGTCTACCTATCCAACAGGGGACTCCTATAGCCTGCAATGTAACTGTGTGTGTGAACAGTGAAGTGAACTGGGAGTAAATTCTGGCTTCATTATGTAAGTTCAGATGGGAAACTATATATATATATATAAATATTGAAAAATTAAATTATGTTAACTGAATGTCTTTTAAAACTGACACTTTATTTTTTTTAAATACGGTACCTGACTATACGATAATTTCTCTACTGTGCGACAGAAAGTTGCGTGGTCATGACTCATGACACAATCGTTAGCCTATCTTTACAAAAACGTCTGCTATTCCACAAAGAAATTAATTTAATGGCACAGCAGAACCCTGCTGTATATTGGCAACACTAAGTTAAAACACACAGACACGTGGAACAATAACACACATGATCCTTTATTGTTAGGAGAACATCACAAAAGCAAACGTTAAGAACAAACTTTACAGTGAAGTAGGAGACATCTCGTGTTCAGCACTTCCACTTTTATAATGAACAACATTTACTTATTCAAAGATTCAGAAGTCTTCAACGAGGAAGAAGGAGCAGACGTCATTTTAAGGATTTTTAAACCGGAAACAGGACTAAAATATTTCAGCAGAGTATTTTATGTCTTAAGCGAGTAACATGCAGGTGTGTGAGGAGAGCATCATGACAGAACACAGATCAAATATACATGTAGATTACAAGATGAGAGTAAATACGTTAAAATATTACAATGGAAGTTTTATCAACACTTTTTTTTATTTTTTTTTTTACTTAAAGTTACTATATATTAAATTAAAAGATTATAATTATTATTTTTAAAGATTATTTTGGGCCATTTTTAGGCCTTTATTGACAGGACAGCTGAAGACATGAAAGCGGAGGGGGGGGGGGGGGGGGGGGGGGGTGACATGCAGCAAAGGGTCAAAGGTCGGGGACTAACCCAGACCCGCATGGAAGTTCACCTATAGATATCTGAGCTAGCCGTTATTATATCTAAACTAACCTGCAGCTGACGGCAGAGTGAATGAACCACATTCACGGATTAGAGAGTAGAGATTCTCCTTGATATTTGAAAAATAACTCTTTAAACCACTGATCGGTTCATACTTTGAGAAAACAATATCCATAAAAGCCGTCATCATTTCTTTTGGAAAATCACACGCAATTAAAGCAATATTCCAACTACAACTTTCAATTTCATTATTTTTCATTGGACATGTTGTAGAAATGACAAACCAGCTAAATTTATGACTAAAAAACAGATCTGAATTGGTCTTGTAGGTCTTGTATTTCTTCAGCAAAGGATCCAGGTGCCGTAAATACACATCGATTGCAGCTTTGATTTCTTTAACATAGGCTGATGCAGGTTTACATTTACAAGCCTGAATATCCAGTCGAGCGCCATGTATCAGCATCTGGACGTGGAAGGCGGCTCCGTTGACCCAGATCTTGAGCCCACGGGTGCTCATCTGTCCATCATGCAGCAGGGAGTGTCTGAGGATGGTGAGATGGTTGCTCAGCTGATGTTCCAGTCTCTTTATTTCCACCCGTAATCGTTGGTCATCGTTCATGTACACTTCATGGCGTTTCAGAAACTCTGACATTGTGTCTCGGACACTCGAAGCTTTCTCTTCCCCAAACACTCGTCGTAACAGGCTGTATGTGTTATCTGTGTCATCACTTGTCTGAGTGTTGGCATTTATGGCGATCTCTATGATCAAGGAAATCACCAAAGCTCCAATTCCAACAGCATTCGGGACTTTAGTCAGTGGAGCAATGGCAGATCCAAAACTGCTGATGTAACGCGGCACCATGTTGAGCATCTCCTTAGAGTAATCCTGCAGCACAGCGTTAGAGTCGGGACCAGAATATTTCAGCAGAGACTCATCTATGCCTATATCTGGTAAGAGGCATGGTTGATGCTGTAAACTTTCTTGATATGTATAAAGAGCAACCTTCTCATAGTCCTCTTGTGAGTATGAGTCTGAGGGGGTTTGGCCCATGATTATTCCTCTCGATCTGTGATCGCTCACACAGAGCTCAGATGTCCCCCGATCAGCAGACTGAACACTATAATCAGAATACTGAGATAAAGCCCAGCCAGCTCCCTATGAGGGTAAAAGAGAAGCAAAACTCGAGAGCTCGTAGATGTGAATTTGAAGGATGGGGGGGGGGGGGGTGTTCAAACGAGCCGTTTTATTGGTTGGCGCCTAGCCAATGAAATGGGACTTCGATTGTACGTGATGATGTCCTCGGGGACGTTCTGAAACGCTAACATGGCTTAATGCAAGACTGATATTAAAATAAATAAATGATATGAACTCAGTAAACACCATACTAATAATGCATACTATACAGAATAACAGATGAGCCCAGAATATGAACGCAACGAGTTTAAAGACTCAAGTATTAAAAGACCAAACTAATAAAGCGTACAGAAAAGCAAATGAGCACAGAATATGAAAGCAACACGTTTAAAGGAGTTCACTTTTAGAATGAAAATTCTGTCATCATATACTCACCCTCATGTTGTTTCAAACACTTATTTATAATTCATTGACTTCCATAGTAGGAAAAGAATATACTATGGAAGTCAATGGGACCCAAAAACTGCCTGGTTACTGACATTCTTCTAAATATCTTCCTTTCTGTTCAGCAGAAGAAAGACACTCATATAGGTTTGAAACAACATGAGGGTGAGTATATGATGACAGAATTTTCATTTTAAAAGTGTACTTCTCCTTTAATTGTACGTTATGCATTTTCCTCCCATAGAAAACCAAGAAAACGCTCAATTTACATTTAGTCATTTAGCAGATGCTTTTATACAAAGCGACTTACAATTTAGGACTAAATGAAGCGAGTCATCGTGAAGAGGCAAAAACATCTACGTGCTCTCGAGTTCTGCTATTCTATTACCTTCATATCTTCATCACATATGACCAGGACGACAACAGCCAATCAGAGCTCTGGAAAACGGTTAGGCGTATTTGTTGACTTGTCTCTAAAGTCCAGTGTGTTCAAGGTCCAGAAAAACAAATTGTACCGCATGAATCTACATTTATAGTTTTTTCAAACACAACCCTAATGCAGTGATTAAAGATTGTTCCTTCATGTGCATTATAAGTGTTTTATAAGCTCCTTAAATAAAGAAAACCTTCACAGAATCCACATCAGAAACAGGACAACGCCAAAAACATGAACAGGATATTGACGTAACCCACATCAGCATTTATACTGTACAATATTCTGTGATAAACGGGATTCTCTGACTCTTATTGAGGTCTTATAAAGGCATCATGTGTTTTATCTGGATCTGTGCAACTGAGGATTTTTTTCACGTGAATAGTTATTTTAGTTTTAAACAAGTTTATTGAACAACAATATATAACACACATATACACAAACACACACATACACACACACTCTCACACACACACACACACACACACACATGTCTAGTTTACTATCTTTGTGGGGACTCTCCATAGACGTAATGGTTTTTATACCGTACAAACTGTACATTCTATCCCCTTACACTGCCCCTATCCCTAAACCTGCCCATCACACACACACACACACACACACACACACACACACACACACACACACACACACTGCCCCTGCCCCTAAACCTACCCATCACAGGAAACATTCTGCATTTTTACTTTCTCAAAACAACTCATCCTGTGTGATTTATAAGCCTTTTGAAAAGTGGGGACCGCTGGCTGGTGATCTCAGGTTTTACTATTCTTATGGGGACATTTGGTCCCCACAATGTAATATAAACAAGGGCACACATACACACACACACACACACACACACACACACACACACTGTTGTACATTTATCGTCTTAGCAACTAAGAATAACGAAGCGAGATGTTGCTTCGATTTAGACGTTTTAATGAAAAAAAAACAAGAGTAAATACAGCGTGTGCTTGTTCAGCAAATCCTTCACAAGACGGCCGTTGCCAAAATCCACGAACATCAACAACCCTTCACGTGAATCACGTGACTTTCAACATTGCTCAATGCATCTTGGGTAATGAAGTCAATTCACAAATCATAATGACACATAGTTTGTTTTTAACCACATTTGTATCTGACACATGAACTGTTAATCTTAGTGTTGTATATTAACTGTCGGTATTAATGTTAACTTATTAATTTTAACTTATTAATCTTAACTTCCGTAAATATTCTTTTAAATAGTCTTCTAACAAATAAATTCTCAACATCCTCCCCCCCATAAACTACAGTTTATATAATTTCCAAAGGATACAAAAGCTGGATGGGTCTCCGCAGAACAGTCCCTGAACTCGTGCGAACTGCACATGACCTCACAAGGCCATCGTGACCCGGAAACAGTTCCTCAATTCTTCCTAGCCTCCAGCTCTGTCTTGGGGTGTTATCTTCTCCGATGAGTGCAACATCTCCGACCTTCAGCAGAGAAGGCTGTGGGGTGTCGCAGCGATGAGCCGACTTCAAATCCAGCAAATATTCTCTCCGCCATCGGTTCCAGATGTTGGTCATAAGTCTTTGTCTGTAGCGCCACCTCCTGTTCATCTCCTCCTCGTTCGCTGTTGGATGGTTAGTCTCAGCTGGACATGGCTTAGGAGGCAAGCAGGTCAGTCTCTGACCCACCAAGAAGTGAGCAGGTGTTAGTGGCTCTGGCTCATCCACATCACTGTGCACATAAGTGAGCGGCCTCGAGTTTATTATGGCTTCAGCTTCAGTCAGAATGGTGCACGTTTCTTCAAAGTTGAGTTTAGATCTGCCCAGCACTTTCGGAGAATAATTTTGACTGACCTTATCAGCCGCTCCCAGACTCCGCCACACCAGGCTGCTCTTTCAGGGATGAACCGCCAGGTGATGCCCTTCTCTGAGAAGAACTCCCGTAGCTGTGGATCTTTAATGCCTTTCCAGAGCTCCTTCAAATCTTGATCAGCTCTCTTGAACGTCTTGGCGTTATCTGAATAGATCACCTTGCATAATCCTCTTCTTGAGATTAATCTTTTCAACGCTAGCAGGAAGTTCTCTCTCTCCACACCATACCCAGCACCTTCAGCACAGACCCGTGTGGTTCTGGTTGCACAGCACAATCCATCAAGCTCTTCTGCCATTTTTCTTTGAGCTCAGGACAG
The DNA here is from genome assembly GCF_949319135.1 of Squalius cephalus. Classification (NCBI taxonomy): domain Eukaryota; kingdom Metazoa; phylum Chordata; class Actinopteri; order Cypriniformes; family Leuciscidae; genus Squalius; species Squalius cephalus. Next base: position 771,511 of record NC_137145.1, read on the forward strand.
TTTGTCATCCATTTACATAGCTCCATGCCAGCAGCAGACATAATGTTTCTGGCTGTTGTTGTCACTGTATGTGCCTCTGTCACCTCACTTGCACTTGAAATAAAATCATCGACATAGAGTGAGGAGCTGAGGACTTCTACCACTTGTGGGTGTTCTAGCTCATACTGTCTTAAATGCTTCCTAATGGTGGCTGCGAGTAAGAATGGGCTTGATGAAGCTCCAAACACCACTCTCGTCATTCTGAGCATGCGCAGCGTCACGTCCTTCTCCTCTGTTGGTGGTCCTATGAACCACAGAAATCTTACAGCGTCCCGATCTCTTTCTGAGAGTGAAATCTGCAAAAATGCTTTCTTGATATCTGCCATATTTGCAATTTCATGCAGTCTAAATTTGATCAAAATACTCATCAGATCTGGATTCAGATTGGGACCTGTTAAGAGACAGTCATTTAGTGAGGGACGTCTATCTTCATGGGATGACGCATCAAACACAACCCGCAGTTTCGTTGTCGCCTTATCCTCTCTCAATACAGCGTGATGAGGTAAGTAATATGTCTGACTGCCTTGTGGAGCTGCATGCTCCCTTGGCACATCCTCAGCCATTCCTTGTTTTAAGTAGTCCTCCACAACTTCACTGTATCTGCTGTAGAGTGTGACATCCTTGCTTAATTTCCCTTTTAAACTCTCAACAGGGCTCTAGAGTGCAACCAAATTTTGTAAGTGTGCGACTAACATTTTTCCTAGGTCGCACCGGTGCACCTAACGTCCTCGCATCCGCTACCTCTCCACGAAGGTTTGTTGGCGTTTGTTCTCCTTTGACGGAACTCACACTCTTCTCTCACGCGATGCCTCAGCTCGCACAACACGACAGCCCTGCTTAATGAGTGACGACCATAGACTGTAAAAAAATAGGTGACGACGGAGGACAGAATTAAACTGAATTCGCGCGCTCCGAAACAGACCGAGACAAGCAAATTATACTTTCGGTTTC
>NC_137145.1:777500-779875 GCF_949319135.1 Squalius cephalus
CAGATTTGACCTCAAAGCTTTTTGATTCGGCTGTACGGCTGTCAATCATCTCACGTGGTTCAACGTGACCTCTTCTGCATGACGCGTCATGTGCAACACTTCCTGATTCTGGATATCCGTGATAAACAAAGCGAAAGTGACATTTCTTAACCGAAACAAGCAGCTAATAAATGCACGAGTGAAGTATATATGTTTTGTGTTTGATTTTCGTGCGATTTGGGGTGTTTTTATATGAATAAAGAATAAAGTTATAGGTAAGCATAGCCCATAGCTTCATATAAATTGCTAAATATAACATATTTCAAAATCTTTTTTTTACTTGAAAACATTTTAAACCGCGACCGGAATATGATACAAATACTCGATGGTGTTTTAAAGTGAGCTTTTAGTAAAAGTGTAATATTAATAAATTAAATTGTGTCATGTAGCTTGAGGCTACCTGTTGTGCTAATGCACCTGCTGCAGGAACTTTCTATTGCATACAATCATTTTTTTTTAAATAATTCGCCTTTAAAAGTTCCAAGAATAGTTTTTTATTGTTTGTTTTCTAACAAGACTTAATGATTATTCATGTATAGTGGATTTACATAGCTGTCGATGGCCAAGCATTATGCCAGAAGAAAGGCTATAATGGCTGAATTCAAACAAAAGAATAAGGATAAAAGAATAAAGAAGATTAAGTCTCATACGGGCAGAGATGTGAAAGGTTCTTCTATTTAAATGAATAGAACATGAATGGGGCCAGTTCTCCTCGCCAGACATTAGTCAGAGACTGTAAATGGGTGTTTATAGGACAATAAAATATTTGATGAGAATCTTGTAGCCTTCTAAAAAACTTATCTGAAATCCTCCCCTGACATGGTCTTACAATAAGCATCATAAAATGCATAATTTTAGAGATATTATACTCAGATTTGAAATGAAGCATGACTACAATTGTGGCTACACTTTAGTTGTGGTTATAAGTTGCTATCCTAAATTCAAATAATATTTTTATACATTTAATAAATATGTTCTTAATATTTGTTGTTTTTGTTTTTATGTTTGAGCTTATATATCTCAATATTAATAACAGTCTGGTTAATTTTGAGTCTTGAACTATAAACTCTCAAGGGTTGGCTTTCTAAATATATGTGTGTTATGTGTCTATTCAGAATGACTTATGAGCAGCAACCTTTTTAATTTGGGTATGTCATGTATGCAGCACTTTCCAAAAGTGGGGGTGATGAGGAAGGGTAAAAGAAAATTATGCGTCATCCAATCTTTTATATCTTTAACACACTCGATAATTTAGCGTTTTCATCCGGCCGTGATGAAATATATATCTGAGTGTCATCAGCATAACAATGGAAACTAATTCCATGTTTCCTTATAATATTTCCAAGTGGCAGCATATATACTGAGAATAACAGAGGGCCTAACACAGATCCCTGCGGCACTCCAAAGTTTACTGGAGTTATGATCGATTTTTCTCCATTTAAACAGACAAAATGGTAGCGGTCAGATAAGTATGATTTGAACCAGCTTAATGCTTGTCCTTGAACACCAGTATAATTTTGTAGTCGATCTAAGAGTATTGTGTGATCTATAGTGTCATCCAGTTTTTTATATCAGCTATGCATTCCGTTAATTTTGTGAATTGGTAAGTTTCGTCAGGGCGTGAAGAAATATAGAGCTGAGTATCATCAGCATAACAGTGAAAACTAATGCCATGCTTCCTAATGATATCTCCCAAGGATAGCATGTACAGAGTGTGTGTGTGTGTGTGTGTGTGTGTGTGTGTGTGTGTGTGTGTGTGTGTGTGTGTGTGTGAGTGAGTGTGTGTGTGTGTGTGAGGGCAGCATGTACAGAGTGAAGAGCAACGGTCCTAGTACTGAGCCTTGTGGTACGCCATACTGAACTTGTGATCGATGAGACATCTCTTCATTTACTGCTACAAACTGATAACGGTCAGATAAGTGTGATTTAAACCATGCTAGTGCAATTCCACTAATGCCAACATAATGTTTGAGTCTATTTAAAAGAATGTTGTGGTCAATAGTGTCAATGCAGCACTAAGATCGAGTAACACCAATAGAGAGATACAACCACGATCGGATGATAAGAGCAGATCATGTGTGACTCTAATGAGAGCTGTTTCGGTACTATGGTACGGTCTAAATCCTGACTGGAAATCCTCACAGATATCATTTCTTTCAAGAAAGGAACACAGTTGTGAAGATACCGCCTTTTCTAGTATCTTTGACAGAAAAGGTAGATTCGAGATCAGCCTGTAATTGACTAATTCTGTAGGATCAAGTTGCGTTTTTTTAACAAGCGGTTTAATCATAGCCAGCTTAAAGTTTTTTGGTACGTATCCTAGAGACAAAGATGAA
>NC_137145.1:780075-812575 GCF_949319135.1 Squalius cephalus
GTTTATAACAGTAATCTTGCGGGGTTGATTCATTTAAAGTAATGTAATCGTTTGGTTTTAGCCAGGTTTCTGTCAAACACAGCACATCTAGATTATAGTCTGTAATCATATCATTAACAATGAGTGCTTTTGAAGTAAGCGATCGAATATTCAGCAACCCGATCTTTATCATTTGTTCATCGTATTATATCTGTATTATTATATTATTTTAATACGTATTATATCTGTTTTTTATTCGTTGAACATCAATTAAATTTTTACCCTTAGATGGGTTTAGGAGTTTTTTGTATGTCCAAATACGGGGAACAGACACAGTCTCTAAATGATGATATCTAGGTGAAAGAGGCTCTATGTGATGGGATTTATCTGACCTTGGTGACGCGAGGCCGCTAGCAGACGGTCGGTTTAGCCAGTCTGTCTGCTTCCTGACCTGAGCCCCAGATTGTCATGTTTGAGCTCTAAGACTATGTGCCATATTACTAGAGAGAAGAGCAGCACCATCCCAGGAGGGATGAATACCATCTCTTTTCAACAGATCAGGTCTGCTCCAAAAACTTTTCCAATTGTCTATGAATTCTATATTATTTTGCGGACACCACCTCGACAGCCAGCCATTGAGTGAGGACAATCTACTAACTATCTCATCACTCCTGCGAACAGGAAGGGGGCCAGAGCAAATGACAGTGCTTGACATCGTACTTGCGAGTTCACACACCTCTTTAATATTAATTTTGGTGATCTCCGACTGGCGGAGTCTAACATCATTAGTGCCGACGTGAATAATGATCTTAGAGAATTTACGATTAGCATTAGCCAGCACTTTAAAATTTGCCTTGATGTCAGGCGCTCTGGCTCCCGGCAAACATGTGACTATGGTGGCTGGTGTCTCTATTTTCACGTTCCGTGTAATAGAATCGCCAATAACTAGGGCACAATCAACAGATCTCTCAGTGGGTGTTTCACTGAGCGGGGCAAATCGATTTGTTATGGTAATCGGAGCGGAAGAGTGCTTTTTTTGATCCGCGACTAGAGCGATCTCTCACCGTCACCCATTTGCCCGGCTGCGCAGGCACTACTTCAGCCGAACCGACTCATGTAAAGAGTTCACTATGCTAGGCGCATCCAAAGCAGTATCTAAAGCTCTAGCACTCTTACTATCCTCAATTAAAGTTTGGATGCGTGTCTCCAGTTCTGAAATCTTCTCTGTCAGCCTAACTGACTCCTTGCATTTATCACATATAAATCTCTCTCTCACACACACACACACACACACACACACACACACACACACACACACACACACACACACACACACACACACACACACACACACACGCGCACACACACACACACACACACACACACACACAAACACACACACGCACAAAGACACACACTCACACTCCAGCAGCCAATCAGAGCTCTGGAAAATGATTAGGCGTATTTGTTGACTTGTCTCTAAAGTCCAATGTGTTCAAGGTCCAGAAAAACAAATTGAATCTACATTCATAGTTTATTCAAATACAACCCTAATGCAGTGATTAGAGATTGTTCCTTCATCAGAGCCGCCTTAAACTAATGTTAGGCCCCGGGACTGAGAGGTTTTGTAGGCCCCTCATCCCCTCCATTTGTAGAGTCTCATTTAAAAAAAGTGTAATATCTAGGTAATCTACATCACAAAATGCATTAGTTTCTTTCGGGACCTACATCAGTGAGTTTTTTTATATTGTTTTTAATTTTAATATTGTTATTAACATATCACTGAGCCCACTTGAGCATAAACACAAGACACTTTATTTAACAAACACACACAGCAACTAAATTTCAACTTTATGCAAATGAGAAGCGATTTTCGCGAGCGACAACCAATAGGAAAGAAACCTTTCAGTGGAGCTCAGCCGTCACCGTCTCGAGTGCAGACAAGACAGAAGAGTCCGAGGGCGATTTCACTGTTTTATATGATTTGACTGTAACTAACCACAAACATGGATATAATAAAATGATGCTTGAAAAGAAACCGTCGACAGTCTCAGTGAGTTTAATTCATACATTTATAGTTCGAGTGTTGTAGTTTTATAATGCAAGTTTAGCACTGCTGCAGTTCATTTTACAGTTTCCCTGCATTATGTTGACTATTAGGGACAAGAAATTTGATTATTTGTCAAATTCGGATGACATTTTAGTAATTTATGACAGTATGAGTGAGATTAATTTGTAGATTGATCGATCGTTAATCTAGTAAATGATTTAATCCACTGAACACTGCTGTGTGGTAATATAAAAACACTCTCCCAACAGCATACTGTTTCTTTTGAGCTTAATTCCTAGTCAAATTAAAATAATATAGTTGTATCACTTGTGATGGTGTTTTGTATAGATGTGGCCAGACGAGCAGTCTACCAATAACATTAGAGCGACAGCACTACCAACGCTCACAAGTATAGAGACTTCACAGTATAGAGACTAGCGACATACAGCGACAAAATCTGACAAGTTACAAAACAATATGACCATTTCAGCTCATCATGAACCTGAACTTGGGAGGGCCCTGGGCTTCAGCCCAGGTAAGCCCTTGCATTAATGCGGCCTTGTTCCTTCATGTGCATTAATAAGTGTTTTATAAGCTCCTTAAATAAAGAAAACCTTCACAGAATCCACATCAGAAACAGGACAACGCCAAAAACATGATCAGGATATTGACTTAACCTTCGTCAGCATTTATACAGTACAATATTTTGTGATAAACAGGATTCTCTGACTTTTATTTACGTCTTATAAAGGCATCATGTGTTTTAACTGGTTCTGTGCAACTGAGGATTTTTTTCACGTGAATAGTTATTTTAGTTTTAAACAAGTTTATTGAACAACAATATATAACACACACACACACACACACACACACACACACACAGACAGAGACACACACACACACACACACACACACACACACACACACACTCACACTCACACACACACACACAGCCTGTCACTCACATGAGATCAGCCAATAGCAAACCACAACCATCCAATCAATTCCCCACAGACACAATCAAGCCCCGCCCACATGTGTTCTTGTTCCAGAAGCGATTCACTCGGATATACGACAATGTAATACTAAAAATGAATGCCCTTATATGGAGATGTGTGGGCGTGTTTTATGCAAATGACTAGCCTCAGGTATGCAGTCGCTAAATTACAATACTCAAACTAGGGCTGTCACAATATATAACAATGCAAAATGCATCAATATGTATTACGTATAATTCACCCAAAATAACATTTCTGTGAGGAAAAAAATCAAGTTCACAGAGTTTTAGTGTCAGTACTACATTAAACTACTATATATAATGTTGAATATGATGTATAATAATGAGATTTGGAATATGTGTGTGTCCTGATAATGCCAGATGTCTGATGTTACAGTAAAAGTGTCCGACATCACTGTAGATATATCTAGCCAGTGACAGAGATCAAGCATATTCATCTACAATAATCCTGTGTTTTCATCTTCAGAATCATGAATATTGTTATTCTGGTGTCTCTATTGTCCTGTGCTTTGGGTTTCAGCACCGAGTCCATCCTGTTCATTTACACACACAATGTATTATCAGATTTAGCATTTTAATCAATAGTATCAAATCTCATGGACTATCCCGATAATATGGTAAGGTGAGTTCAGTATGGTGATATGTAATGAATCGTGACATGAGAGCAAACCAATTTTGTGATATTAAACCTACTGTTAGGAGTCTGGGAGTTAAGTTGGATTCCTCTCTTAAGCTTGATAAACATATAAACACAGTAGTTAAATCATGTTTTTATCACTTGAAGCTGCTATCCAGAGTAAAGTCTTTCTTATCACCATTAGAGCTTGAAAGAACTATACATGCATTTGTTCTGTCCCGCCTGGATTATTGTAATTCCTTATATGCAGGTTTACCCAAGTTTTCTATCACAAGGCTTCAAATGGTCCAAAACGCTGCTGCCAGATTCCTAACTGGGGTCCGCAGACATGAACACATCACTCCAATTTTATTGTCGCTTAACTGGTTGCCGGTGCGCTATAGGGTTGACTTGAAATTATTGTTGCTTGTTTTTAAATCGTTACATGGTCTTGCACCTTCTTATTTATCCGAACTTCTGACTGTGAATGTGCCTGGTAGATGTCTACGGTCCTCTAGTAATTTTAATTTGTCCCAGCCACATTCTCGATTAAAGTCGAGAGGGGATCGTGCTTTCGCTGTTATCGGTCCAAGGCTGTGGAATAGCATCCCCTCCTCGCTGAGATCGTTGACTTCCTTATATGAGTTTAAACTTAAACTAAAGTTATATCTCTTCGAACAGGCATTTCCTTAATTTTAATGTTTTATGTGGCTATGATTATATTGTGCAATTGTGATGTTTCTCCTTTTCATGCTTTCCTTGTTATGTAAAGCACAGTGGTCAACTTCAGTTGTGTTTACTTGTGCTATATAAATAAAGTAAAGAAAGAAAAATAAATAAAGTAAAGAAAGAGAGTATCGTTAACTTACACCGCTAATATAAACTCATCAACATTACAGCCACATGTGTGTGTGTGATCCAGACGAGATGTTCTCGTGTCAGAGATAACACACACACACACACACACACACACACCTACACACCTACACACACACACACACACACACACACACACACACACACACACACACACACACACACACACACATCTCCACATGATCCGCTTCTCACCTGGAGAGAGTTTGATCAGCCGGTTGTTCAGGCCGCCGTCTCCGTCCACGATGTAGATTTCTCCAGAACTGTGGATGAAGATTTCTGCCGGCTGGTCGAACTGAAGCGGACTGAGAGAAGATCCGGCTTTCCCGGGGGATCCCAGAACCCGCAGGAGCTTCCCGGTCGGGGAATACTGCTTCACTGTGTGTCCGAACGGCCCTGAACACCAGAGAGTCAGTCAGCGTTACTCACACACTCACACAGCGCTTTACACAGAGCTTTACACAGCGCTTTACACAGCGCTTTACACAGAGCTTTACACAGAGCTTTACACAGAGCTTTACACAGCGCTTTACACAGAGCTTTACACAGCGCTTTACACAGAGCTTTACACAGAGCTTTACACAGAGCTTTACACAGAGCTTTACACAGAGCTTTACACAGAGCTTTACACAGCGCTTTACACAGAGCTTTACACAGAGCTTTACACAGAGCTTTACACAGCGCTTTACACAGCGCTTTACACAGCGCTTTACACAGCGCTTTACACAGAGCTTTACACAGAGCTTTACACAGAGCTTTACACAGAGCTTTACACAGCGCTTTACACAGAGCTTTACACAGCGCTTTACACAGAGCTTTACACAGAGCTTTACACAGAGCTTTACACAGAGCTTTACACAGAGCTTTACACAGCGCTTTACACAGCGCTTTACACAGAGCTTTACACAGAGCTTTACACAGCGCTTTACACAGAGCTTTACACAGCGCTTTACACAGAGCTTTACACAGCGCTTTACACAGAGCTTTACACAGAGCTTTACACAGAGCTTTACACAGCGCTTTACACAGAGCTTTACACAGAGCTTTACACAGAGCTTTACACAGAGCTTTACACAGAGCTTTACACAGCGCTTTACACAGAGCTTTACACAGAGCTTTACACAGAGCTTTACACAGAGCTTTACACAGAGCTTTACACAGCGCTTTACACAGCGCTTTACACAGAGCTTTACACAGAGCTTTACACAGAGCTTTACACAGAGCTTTACACAGCGCTTTACACAGAGCTTTACACAGAGCTTTACACAGAGCTTTACACAGAGCTTTACACAGAGCTTTACACAGAGCTTTACACAGAGCTTTACACAGAGCTTTACACAGAGCTTTACACAGAGCTTTACACAGAGCTTTACACAGAGCTTTACACAGAGCTTTACACAGAGCTTTACACAGCGCTTTACACAGCGCTTTACACAGAGCTTTACACAGAGCTTTACACAGAGCTTTACACAGAGCTTTACACAGAGCTTTACACAGAGCTTTACACAGAGCTTTACACAGAGCTTTACACAGCGCTTTACACAGAGCTTTACACAGAGCTTTACACAGAGCTTTACACAGAGCTTTACACAGCGCTTTACACAGAGCTTTACACAGAGCTTTACACAGAGCTTTACACAGCGCTTTACACAGAGCTTTACACAGAGCTTTACACAGAGCTTTACACAGAGCTTTACACAGAGCTTTACACAGCGCTTTACACAGAGCTTTACACAGAGCTTTACACGGAGCTTTACACAGCGCTTTACACAGAGCTTTACACAGCGCTTTACACAGAGCTTTACACAGCGCTTTACACAGAGCTTTACACAGAGCTTTACACAGAGCTTTACACAGAGCTTTACACAGAGCTTTACACAGAGCTTTACACAGAGCTTTACACAGCGCTTTACACAGCGCTTTACACAGAGCTTTACACAGCGCTTTACACAGCGTCACAGTCTCTACGAACATTAGAGACGGAGCAGTTTAACGACACCGATGGAGATCTGAGGAAAACCACTTTAATATTCATTATGAGTCATAATCATAAATACAGTGAGGTTCACAATAACCGTTTACATAAATAAAAGAATGATTTAAACTCTGTTATAAATCTGATAGACACTTTTAGATTAAATATGCCATTCTCATTAATGGAGTAACACTTAAATTACATCAAATCGTTACCGAGAAGTTACAAAAAAGTATATTCTAATAAATAGTAATATTAGTAGTGTTAAACATGGGATCACGTGGATGAATATGCATATGCAAATGATATGCAGATGAGGTTATGCATAGTAAACAAGGCATTGTGAGCTCATATATGGTTATTTCGGGGAGGAGACGAGTGTTCACAGTCTTCCTCTGACTGGGTTTATAAAGGGAATCTGGCGTTCTGGCGTACACACGCTTTCATAACTCTGGATATTGCTGGCGTACGACATTTTAGGGTTTCGGCGCACGTACACTTATAGTGAGGATCCCACACACAGGTTTATAAACGAGACCAGAGGAGCCCAAAACCCACCGTTCCCAACATCCGTGATCCACAGTGTCGGATCGGCCGAGGCGTTGGCCAGGAACATCCCGTGAGGCATCTCCAGAGTGCTGGTGTTCCAGGCCTGCAGGAACTCTCCATCCGTGCTGAACACCAGGACCTTCGGGATGTTCTCGCCTCTCTGCCCGGAGAAACACACACACATCAGGATCAAGCCTCGCGACTGATGGAGTTCAGACTCTGTATCTCACAAGTGTGGCTTTTCCCTCATAATGTCAAGTTATAAACTCATAATCACAAGTTTGCATCTTCCAAATGTGACGCTGTCTAACCATTGGGCGTTAACACATAACACTATAACATCTTCACAATGGAGAATACGCTTAACACACACACATACAGCAACGAAAGGGGTAAATTATAATACCACACATACACTGTGTTGTAGATATACAGATACGGTAATAAAATGCTTTATAACACATTTAGGGTTCACATTAATCATAATGAGCACAACTGCCAAAACTGACACTTCAATAGAAATGTGTAGAACTGACATGTGACTGTAAATTGTATGATAGTGATATTATAATGTCTATATATGAACTATACATCTGCATTAGAGAGTAGATGACACATGTGCTAGTATGAGCAGCAGAGGACACTCACTGGCTTTAGTTTTCCACCAGTAATCTCCACTAAAGCAAGGCACATTTTCCATGTTAACTCCATTAAATGTCTTACAGACACACACACTCTCATGTTGCAGATATAGACATAGATTGGATTAAACGATAGATAAGAAAATGCTTAATCCGGAGGCCTGTTGCATGAAGCTAGCTGAACTAACTCAGAGTTTCAGAGCCGGTTTAGAGTCCCTCCTGGGTTAGATCAGGTTCAGCGGTCTCACAAAGCTCTGTAGAACGGTGTCTGCCAACTCAGGCTTGATCTAGAGTTTGCGATTACCTCTGAAGCCACGCAGTTCACTTCTCTTCTGAAGATTAAGAGATCATTTGGAAAATTATGATGAAATTAAAAGCGTTTATAAGGCAGGAATAAACACTTCTGCTGCAGAGAACATTAGAGAAGCATCTGAACAGAACATATCTATATCAGTGCATGATGTCAATCAAAGAAATAGACCAAATACTTATTAGTTCACAAAGAATTAATACACGCTGTTTAAAAGCATTATATATGAATGCATGTATTATATTTATATTACTTTAACAGCAAAGTTAATACTACTTGTCAATTAATATAATTATATGAATATATTATATTAATTTAATATTAATATAATAATTAATTGGCAGCAAAAGAAGAGAAATTTTGTCTCTAAGGTTTTTCACTATAAACTGCTGTATTTGGAGCGAGAGATGCAGGGGGCGTGGCTTACAGATACATGTCAGATTGCTCACAGCTGATTGGTCCAGTTTGGGTCTGCAATCTCTAACCCAGAATAAAGCCTGCACCGTTAGCCGTGTAGCGTAAGTTACCATGGCGATGAACAGCGCTAAGTTTGCTGAAACTGATCTCAGACCTGGGTAGCACTGAAACCCGCTTTGAGCAACAGGACACAGGACTCCCATTAATTTACATACTTTTTTAGATCTCATTGTCATCATAATGTGATATAATTGCAAAATGATATTTTACTACAAATGAAGTGGTAAACTTTGACAAAATATGATTATTAATGTAATTATAATAATTTTATAATGTCTAAATGTGAATCCAAAAGCAAAACCTGTGAAAAGAACTATATTAGTGAGCAGAAAGAGAGATGAGAGGTCCTCTGCTGCCATCCGCTGGTTATAACGGCAATTACAGTGAATTTATCATAGAAATATTACATTTTTCACCTTTTTAACTGTTATAGAGGCACCTATTGCCAGATCTCCGTACAAGTTAGTCTTCTTGTTTAGTCATAAGTCAAATTGACTTTTCTGAGCATGCCTTGAGGAGTTACAGGCTTTCGGGTGTACTTGGTCAAGCCCACATACTGAAGTGACCCTATTATAGACACCCACATGCAAAAGGTCAACTTTTTTTGAAAATTATTGTCCAATAGAGTCTCAGCACTTCACACTCGAACCCCTAAATATAACAAACCCTTAAACCCTTAAACTTATTTTACTTCAGCTGGCTGCCAAGGCAACATTTCCCATTTTCAAAACAGAACCAGAATAAAAGTTAATAAATATAGAATTAATTAAAATGTACAAAATTAATGAAAAAAAATTAAAAATTAAAAAATTTCTAAAAATGACAAAAACAAAAATATTATTACTAAAACTGAAATTGTATGTGAAATATCAATGGAAAATACAAACATGAAATCTAAAATAATGATACTAAAATAACTGAATCTTATCTCATAATTCTGCCTTCTCCCCTCAGTAGTGAGTGTGTGTCGAGCTCAGGTCAGAAGTGTGTGTGCTCCTCACCTGCGCCACATAGACACGCCCCCTCAGGTGATTGACAGCCACTGCGAACACCTGACCGGTGAACAGCTCGGGGTTTCTGGGCCACGAAATGTCCAGTTTGTAAAGCGCGCGCCCGTAAACCCGGAAGTCCGCGTGAGATCGCGACGCGACGCTCGTCTGCAAACACAGCAAACATTCATTTACTAATAGCAATAATAATAATAATAATAATAATAATAAAACATTAATTTACTAATAACTAGGGTTGTAACAATAATCTCATGTCACGATTCGATACATATACTGAACTGTTTCGATAATTCATACTGAATTATTGCGGTACTCCAAGTGATTTGATACTGTTGATTAAATGCTAAATTTGATCTTTTATTGTGTGTGTAAATGAATATGATGGACTTGGTGCTGAAACCCAATGAATAATAGAGACACCAGAATAACAATATTCATGATTCTGAAGCTGAAAATACTGAAATAAATAAATTATTGTAGATGAATATGTTTGATCTCTGTCACTGATATATCTACAGTAATGTCGGACACTTTTACATCAGATATTAGCATTATCAGGACACACTAATATTCCCCACTGCATTATTATACATCATATTCAACATTATATATAGTAGTTTAATGAAGTACTGACACTGAAACTCTGTGAACTTGATTTTTTTCTTCACATAAATTTTATTTTGGGTGAATTATAAACATCACTATCCACGACCATCCATCTACATACTGATGCATTTTTGTATCGCGATATATTCACACCCTCCTAATAGCGCGCGCACACACACACACACACACCACGGTATTATTACCCAGAGTATATGGCATTCTTACAGCATTCATCAGTTTATTTGTTTGTTCGGCTCACAGACAAGTACCATAGTAATACACTATTTTTAGATATATACTATTCATTAGTTTGTTTGTTCTACTTACGAAAACGTGTAGAAGCTACCATAGTAGTACTCTAAATATATCACAGTAACACCATACATGGATATGTACTATGTATACTTTGAAATAACACGTAGCATCGCTTCATATTTAATCTCCGGTGACACTGGACACTCACGTGAGAGCTGATGGCGCCACACATGAACATGATGAAGAGGAGTAATGCCATGGCAACAGCAATTAAACAGCAGTAATTACGCCTTCTCATAGAGATTAATAATCATCGATCATCTCGAGTCCAGCGGCGCAGCACTTCCTGTTTTGATCACATGACGACTCCTCTAACCTCATTGGTTCACACTGACAGCGGTGCGGTGACGTCACATGCGATCGAAAAACATCTTAATAATAATAATAATAATAATAATATATATAGGGTTTTAAAAAAAACAGCTCAATCTTATTCAGACTCAAACTGAGCAAAAAAATGTAATTCGCTGCAAACGCTGATATTTATATGAAAATCTGATGCTTGTAATGTACATCAGTAGAGCAGATACTCACATAAAACGCATTTAAATATCAGTATTTGCCAATAATGTCTTAGTAAGATATAATTAAAATGCTCAGTTTTATGATCAAAGCTCTGTAGTTTTAAATTTGCATATCAAATGAGAAACAGAAGCTTTATAGGTTTAATAAGCCAAAATATGAGACATCAAACTAATGAGGAAATAACATGTTCTAGTGTTTGTTTTGGCTGTTGTGGATAATATATATTATGCAAAATCAAACTGGCCTTTTAGTTTCTATCATGAAGAAGATGATGATGATGAAGATATAGTGAAGAATGCACAGGCCGGTTTCAGAGTCTCCTGATCGGGTCAAACGTTATTTTACTAGCATTAAGATACTATTATAGCGTTTATTAATATTATAAATCAGTTTTCTTTTTTTTTTTTCGGTATGCATTTTAATTTCAGTTAATGTTTTAGTAATTTACTTGTGTGTTTTTGTCATTTTTAGAAGTGTTTTTATATGTCTAATATATTTTTATTAACTTTTTTTTTTAGTTTGAGTTATTTTAGTACATTAACCCTTTCCCTGCCATCGACAGAATATTCCAGCTTTCCATGTGTCCACTGTTATACAGCAGGGGACGCTAACACACATCTCCTGAAGGAGTACAGTAAGAGTACAGTATCTCCTGATCAACACACAGAAGGAGGAGGAAGAGGAGGAGAGGAAGAGGAGGAAGAGGAGGAAGAAGAGGAAGAAGGAGAAGCGAGTGATGGAAGTATTGCTGACGCACGTCAAATATCTTGAGAAAATGCTGACGGGAAAGAGTTCATTTAAACTCAATTAAAATGAGAAACATTAAGATACTTTCATAGTTTTTAGTGATTTAAATTACTTAAATTTACCCTTTTTAGTCACATTTTTAGTCATTTTGTTGTGTTTTTTGTCATTTCTAAAAAATATGTCTATATAGACCTACACTGTTGTTCAAAAGTCTGGGGTCGGTAATATTTTTAATGTTTTTAAGAGAAGTCTCCGCTCACCAAGCGTTTATTTGATCAAAAATACACACAAAAATACAGTAAAAACAGTGAAATATTATTATAATGTAAATCATCTGTTTTCTATGTGAATATCTAGTAAAGTGTAATTTATTCCTGTGATCAAAGCTGAATGTTCAGCATCATTACTCCAGTCTTCAGTGTCACATGATCCTTCAGAAATCACTCTAATATGATGATTTGATGATCAAGAAACATTTATGATTATTATCAGTGCTGAAAACAGTTCTGCAATTTAGTACAACTGATGAACAGAAAATTCAAAAGAACAGCATTTATTTGAAATATAATCTTTTGTAACATTATAAATGTCTTTACTGTAACGTTTGATTAATTTAATTCATTCTTGATGAATAAAAGTATTGATTTCTTTTCCACAAAAAATGTAATAAAAATTCTTACTGACCCCAAACTTTTGAACAGTCGTGTTTAATGTTACAGAAGCTTTATATTTCAGATAAATGCTGTTCTTTCTGTTCATCAAGAATCCTGAAAAATTAAATGTATCACAGTTTCCACAAAAATATGAATTGTTTTCAACACTGATAATAATCATAAATGTTTCTTGATCATCAGATCCTCATATTAGAGTGATTTCTGGAGGATCATGTGACACTGAAGACTGGAGTAATGATGCTGAACATTCAGCTTTGATCACAGGAATAAATTACACTTTACTGTATATTCATATAGAGAACAGCTGATTTACACTGGAATAATATTTCGCAATATCACTGTTTTCACTGTTTTTTTTGTATTTTTAATCAAATAAACGCTTGGTGAGCAGAGACTTCTCTTAAAAACATTAAAAATATTACCGATCCCAGACTTTTGACTGGTAGTGTAGGTTTTTATTCATTTTTATTGCATTTTGGATAAGTCCGGGTGTGTGTGTGATCAGATGATGTGTGTGTGTGTGTGTGTGTGAACAGATGATGTGTGTGTGCGCGTGTGTGTGTGTGTTCACAGTTGAGATCCAGCAGGGTTATGAGACTCAGAGTGTGTGTGTGTGTGTGTGTGTGTGTGTGTGTGTGTGTGTTCACAGTGGAGATCCAGCAGGGTTATGAGACTCAGAGTGTGTGTGTGTGTGTGTGTGTGTGTGTGTGTGTACAGTGGAGATCCAGCAGGTTTATGAGACTCAGAGTCTGTGTGTGTGTGTGTGTGTGTGTGTGTGTGTGTGTGTGTGTTCACAGTGGAGATCCAGCAGGTTTATGAGACTCAGAGTGTGTGTGTGTGTGTGTGTGTGTGTGTGTGTGTGTTCACAGTGGAGATCCAGCAGGTTTATGAGACTCAGAGTGTGTGTGTGTGTGTGTGTGTGTGTGTGTGTACACAGTGGAGATCCAGCAGGGTTATGAGACTCAGAGTGTGTGTGTGTGTGTGTGTGTGTGTGTGTGTTCACAGTGGAGATCCAGCAGGTTTATGAGACTCAGAGTGTGTGTGTGTGTGTGTGTGTGTGTGTGTGTGTGTGTGTGTGTACAGTGGAGATCCAGCAGGTTATGAGACTCAGAGTGTGTGTGTGTGTGTGTGTGTGTGTGTGTGTGTGTTCACAGTGGAGATCCAGCAGGGTTATGAGACTCAGAGTGTGTGTGTGTGTGTGTGTGTGTGTGTGTGTTCACAGTGGAGATCCAGCAGGTTTATGAGACTCAGAGTGTGTGTGTGTGTGTGTGTGTGTGTGTGTGTGTGTGTGTGTGTACAGTGGAGATCCAGCAGGTTATGAGACTCAGAGTCAGCGGCTGAAAGTCTTTAATGTTTTCTGTTGCTCAGAATCTGATCATGAGAGACTGAGATGATGATGCACTCATCCTCTGAAACACCACATGACCGTACGGGGAAGAGATGCCTCATGGGAGTCCGTGGTGATGCATTCTGGGATGTGTCCAGGCTGTGGTCGTGTCACTCTCGTACGCTGGCGGAGTAAGAGAACTGAGGGAAGTGAGCACATGACCCAGAATCCTCCACACCTCGACGGCTCGCTGGAACAAGTGGAAGGAGATCAACAAACATCAGCGTGACGAGAGAAGCGGAGACGCTCACACCGACGGCACACTTCTACAGCGCTCACTTCAGGGGAACGACTGCAGCGCTCGACAAGGCCGACTTAAAGAACAACAATATCAGTGTACTTAGTGTATACTATAGGCTATATCGGGGGTGGGGGGGGTGGGTCATTGCAATCTTTAAAAATAAACAAAACTAAGTAATAATGTTTTTCTCATCATTTACACTTCGCATCATCATATGTGTGTGACCCTGGATCACGTCACCAGTCTCGAGTCGCACAGGTATATCTGTGGCAATATCCAACAATACACAGTACGGGTCACAATTATAGATTTTTTTTATGTCAGAAATCATTAGGATATTAAGTAAAGATCATGATCCATGAAGATATTTTGTAAATTTCTTATCATAACTATATCAAAATTTATTTTTGTGAGTGAATGCCAAAAAATCCCTTATTTTCAAATCCCAATGTAACAGGTATGCGAATCTGCTTACTTGAACACACACACACACACACACACACACACACACACACACACACGTCACTACACAACAAATAACGGCGCGCTTGTTCATTTGCACTGAGGCAATAGTGAAGATTAAAAAGCATTTGGTGAACAGAAAACACATCGTTATTTTCCAGCATACTTACATACGTAACTTAATGTAGTTGCCAAACTGGCCGGTGAGTGAAAAAGTAAATTTCAAACCCTGTTTGTACGAACCCTGTGAGTGATGCAAGAACACACACTTACGCGTGTCTGGAGGAGTAACAGTGATGCTCTGCGCTGTGAACTCGTCGTCGAAGTATCGCGTGTCGGTCTCTGACGTCACCTGAGGTTTAAAGGGCGGCAGCAACTGCAAGAACACACACACACACACAAACACACAACACACAAACACACACACACACACACGAGCGTGAGAAGCCACATCACACCCGACGAGACCAAACTAACCTCTCGAATGAAGCACCTTCTTCTGCAACACGTCCTCCCACTGAATCCCACAGAAGAACCCGTGCATCATCACATCTCTCGCATCATCAGCCCCGCCTCCCAGCCTGCAGCCAATCACAAGCCTTCACCGTTACTCAAGTTCTCAAGTCTCCATTTATACAGCGCTTTTTACAATACGAGTGTTTCAAAGCAGCTTTACAGAGATAACAAGAACATAATGGGTCCCACTTCATATTAAGTGGCTTTAAGTACTACTTATTGTGTTGATGTATTGTAAAACACTTTTGCTGCCATTGAGGTGTGATACAAGTAAGGTTGGGGACAGGTGTGATACAGGTAAGGTTAGGGACAGGTGTGATACAGGTAAGGTTGAGGACAGGTGTGATACAGGTAAGGTTAGGGACAGGTGTGATACAGGTAAGGTTGAGGACAGGTGAGATACAGGTAAGGTTAGGGACAGGTGTGATACAAGTACGGTTAGGGACAGGTGTGAAACAGGTAAGGTTAGGGACAGGTGAGATACAGGTAAGGTTAGGGACAGGTGAGATACAAGTAAGGTTAGGGACAGGTGTGAAACAGGTAAGGTTAGGGACAGGTGTGATACAGGTAAGGTTAGGGACAGGTGTGATACGGGTAAGGTTAGGGACAGGTGTGATACGGGTAAGGTTAGGGGCAGGTGTGATACGGGTAAGGTTAGGGGCAGGTGTGATACAAGTAAGGTTAGGGACAGGTGAGATACAAGTAAGGTTAGGGACAGGTGTGAAACAGGTAAGGTTAGGGACAGGTGTGAAACAGGTAAGGTTAGGGACAGGTGTGAAACAGGTAAGGTTAGGGACAGGTGTGAAACAAGTAAGGTTAGGGACAGGTGTGATACGGGTAAGGTTAGGGACAGGTATGACACGGATAAGGTTAGGGACAGGTGTGATACAGGTAAGGTTAGGGACAGGTGAGATACAGGTAAGGTTAGGGTCAGGTGTGAAACAGCTAAGGTTAGGGACAGGTGTAATACAGGTAAGGTTAGGGACAGGTGAGATACAAGTACGGTTAGGGACAGGAGTGAAACAGGTAAGGTTAGGGACAGGTGAGATACAAGTAAGGTTAGGGACAGGTGTGATACAGGTAAGGTTAGGGACAGGTGAGATACAAGTACGGTTAGGGACAGGTGTGATACAGGTAAGGTTAGGGACAGGTGAGATACAAGTACGGTCAGGGACAGGTGTGAAACAGGTAAGGTTAGGGACAGGTGTGATACAGGTAAGGTTAGGGACAGGTGAGATACAAGTACGGTTAGGGACAGGTGTGAAACAGGTAAGGTTAGGGACAGGTGAGATACAAGTAAGGTTAGGGACAGGTGTGATACAGGTAAGGTAAGGGACAGGAGAGATACAAGTACGGTCAGGGACAGGTGTGAAACAGGTAAGGTTAGGGACAGGTGTGAAACAGGTAAGGTTAGGGACAGGTGTGATACAGGTAAGGTTAGGGACAGGTGAGATACAAGTACGGTTAGGGACAGGTGTGAAACAGGTAAGGTTAGGGACAGGTGTGATAAAGGTATGGTTAGGGACAGGTGTGATACAGGTAAGGTTAGGGACAGGTGAGATACAAGTAAGGTTAGGGACAGGTGTGAAACAGGTAAGGTTAGGGACAGGTGTGATACGGGTAAGGTTAGGGACAGGTGTGAAACAAGTAAGGTTAGGGACAGGTGTGATACGGGTAAGGTTAGGGACAGGTGTGATACAAGTACGGTTAGGGACAGGTGTGAAACAGGTAAGGTTAGGGACAGGTGAGATACAAGTAAGGTTAGGGACAGGTGTGATACAGGTATGGTTAGGGACAGGTGAGATACAGGTATGGTTAGGGACAGGTGTGATACAGGTAAGGTTAGGGACAGGTGAGATACAGGTATGGTTAGGGACAGGTGTGATACAGGTAAGGTTAGGGACAGGTGAGATACAGGTAAGGTTAGGGACAGGTGAGATACAGGTAAGGTTAGGGACAGGTGAGATACGGGTAAGGTTAGGGACAGGTGTGAGGTAAGGTTAGAGACAGGTGTGAGGTAAGGTTAGAGACAGGTGTGATACAGGTAAGGTTAGAGACAGGTGTGATACAGGTACAAGTGTGATACAAGTAAGGTTAGGTCTGAAGCACCAGTGCATTAAGGGCTACGCTCACCTCTGCTTGGGGTCTGAAGCACCAGTGCATTATGGGCTACGCTCACCCTTTGTTTGGGGTCTGAAGTACCAGTGCATTATGGGCTACGCTCACCTCTGTTTGGGGTCTGAAGCACCAGTGCATTATGGGCTACGCTCACCTCTGTTTGGGGTCTGAAGCACCAGTGCATTATGGGCTACGCTCACCTCTGTTTGGGGTCTGAAGCACCAGTGCATTATGGGCTGGCTCACCTCTGCTTGGGGTCTGAAGCACCAGTGCATTATGGGCTACGCTCACCTCTGTTTGGGGTCTGAAGTACCAGTGCATTATGGGCTACGCTCACCTCTGTTTGGGGTCTGAAGCACCAGTGCATTATGGGCTACGCTCACCTCTGTTTGGGGTCTGAAGCACCAGTGCATTATGGGCTACGCTCACCTCTGTTTGGGGTCTGAAGCACCAGTGCATTATGGGCTACGCTCACCTCTGTTTGGGGTCTGAAGCACCAGTGCATTATGGGCTGGCTCACCTCTGTTTGGGGTCTGAAGCACCAGTGCATTATGGGCTACGCTCACCTCTGTTTGGGGTCTGAAGCACCAGTGCATTATGGGCTGGCTCACCTCTGCTTGGGGTCTGAAGCACCAGTGCATTATGGGCTGGCTCACCTCTGTTTGGGGTCTGAAGCACCAGTGCATTATGGGCTACGCTCACCTCTGTTTGGGGTCTGAAGCACCAGTGCATTATGGGCTGGCTCACCTCTGCTTGGGGTCTGAAGCACCAGTGCATTATGGGCTACGCTCACCTCTGTTTGGGGTCTGAAGCACCAGTGCATTATGGGCTGGCTCACCTCTGCTTGGGGTCTGAAGCACCAGTGCATTATGGGCTGGCTCACCTCTGTTTGGGGTCTGAAGCACCAGTGCATTATGGGCTACGCTCACCTCTGTTTGGGGTCTGAAGTACCAGTGCATTATGGGCTACGCTCACCTCTGTTTGGGGTCTGAAGTACCAGTGCATTATGGGCTACGCTCACCTCTGTTTGGGGTCTGAAGCACCAGTGCATTATGGGCTACGCTCACCTCTGTTTGGGGTCTGAAGCACCAGTGCATTATGGGCTACGCTCACCTCTGTTTGGGGTCTGAAGCACCAGTGCATTATGGGCTACGCTCACCTCTGTTTGGGGTCTGAAGTACCAGTGCATTATGGGCTACGCTCACCTCTGTTTGGGGTCTGAAGTACCAGTGCATTATGGGCTACGCTCACCTCTGTTTGGGGTCTAAAGCACCAGTGCATTATGGGCTACGCTCACCTCTGTTTGGGGTCTGAAGCACCAGTGCATTATGGGCTACGCTCACCTCTGTTTGGGGTCTGAAGCACCAGTGCATTATGGGCTACGCTCACCTCTGTTTGGGGTCTGAAGCACCAGTGCATTATGGGCTACGCTCACCTCTGTTTGGGGTCTGAAGCACCAGTGCATTATGGGCTACGCTCACCTCTGTTTGGGGTCTGAAGCACCAGTGCATTATGGGCTACGCTCACCTCTGTTTGGGGTCTGAAGCACCAGTGCATTATGGGCTACGCTCACCTCTGTTTGGGGTCTGAAGCACCAGTGCATTATGGGCTACGCTCACCTCTGTTTGGGGTCTGAAGCACCAGTGCATTATGGGCTGGCTCACCTCTGCTTGGGGTCTGAAGCACCAGTGCATTATGGGCTACGCTCACCTCTGTTTGGGGTCTGAAGTACCAGTGCATTATGGGCTACGCTCACCTCTGTTTGGGGTCTGAAGCACCAGTGCATTATGGGCTACGCTCACCTCTGTTTGGGGTCTGAAGCACCAGTGCATTATGGGCTACGCTCACCTGTTTGGGGTCTGAAGCACCAGTGCATTATGGGCTACGCTCACCTCTGTTTGGGGTCTGAAGCACCAGTGCATTATGGGCTGGCTCACCTCTGCTTGGGGTCTGAAGCACCAGTGCATTATGGGCTACGCTCACCTCTGTTTGGGGTCTGAAGCACCAGTGCATTATGGGCTACGCTCACCTCTGCTTGGGGTCTGAAGCACCAGTGCATTATGGGCTACGCTCACCTCTGTTTGGGGTCTGAAGCACCAGTGCATTATGGGCTACGCTCACCTGTTTGGGGTCTGAAGCACCAGTGCATTATGGGCTACGCTCACCTCTGTTTGGGGTCTGAAGCACCAGTGCATTATGGGCTGGCTCACCTCTGCTTGGGGTCTGAAGCACCAGTGCATTATGGGCTACGCTCACCTCTGTTTGGGGTCTGAAGCACCAGTGCATTATGGGCTGGCTCACCTCTGCTTGGGGTCTGAAGCACCAGTGCATTATGGGCTGGCTCACCTGTGCTTGGGGTCTGAAGCACCAGTGCATTATGGGCTGTCTCACCTGTGCTTGGGGTCTGAAGCACCAGTGCATTATGGGCTGTCTCACCTCTGCTTGGGGTCTGAAGCACCAGTGCATTATGGGCTACGCTCACCTCTGTTTGGGGTCTGAAGCACCAGAGGATTATGGGCTGGCTCACCTCTGCTTGGGGTCTGAAGCACCAGTGCATTATGGGCTACGCTCACCTCTGTTTGGGGTCTGAAGCACCAGTGCATTATGGGCTACGCTCACCTCTGCTTGGGGTCTGAAGCACCAGAGGATTATAGGCTACGCTCACCTCTGTTTGGGGTCTGAAGCACCAGTGCATTATGGGCTACGCTCACCTCTGCTTGGGGTCTGAAGCACCAGTGCATTATGGGCTACGCTCACCTCTGTTTGGGGTCTGAAGCACCAGAGGATTATAGGCTACGCTCACCTCTGTTTGGGGTCTGAAGCACCAGTGCATTATGGGCTACGCTCACCTCTGTTTGGGGTCTAAAGCACCAGTGCATTATGGGCTACGCTCACCTCTGTTTGGGGTCTGAAGCACCAGTGCATTATGGGCTACGCTCACCTCTGCTTGGGGTCTGAAGCACCAGAGGATTATGGGCTACGCTCACCTCTGCTTGGGGTCTGAAGCACCAGTGCATTATGGGCTACGCTCACCTGTTTGGGGTCTGAAGCACCAGTGCATTATGGGCTACGCTCACCTCTGTTTGGGGTCTGAAGCACCAGTGCATTATGGGCTACGCTCACCTCTGTTTGGGGTCTGAAGCACCAGTGCATTATGGGCTACGCTCACCTCTGCTTGGGGTCTGAAGCACCAGTGCATTATGGGCTACGCTCACCTCTGTTTGGGGTCTGAAGCACCAGTGCATTATGGGCTACGCTCACCTCTGTTTGGGGTCTGAAGCACCAGTGCATTATGGGCTACGCTCACCTCTGTTTGGGGTCTGAAGCACCAGTGCATTATGGGCTACGCTCACCTCTGCTTGGGGTCTGAAGCACCAGTGCATTATGGGCTACGCTCACCTCTGTTTGGGGTCTGAAGCACCAGTGCATTATGGGCTACGCTCACCTCTGCTTGGGGTCTGAAGCACCAGTGCATTATGGGCAACGCTCACCTCTGTTTGGGGTCTGAAGCACCAGTGCATTATGGGCTACGCTCACCTCTGCTTGGGGTCTGAAGCACCAGTGCATTATGGGCTACGCTCACCTCTGTTTGGGGTCTGAAGCACCAGTGCATTATGGGCTACGCTCACCTCTGCTTGGGGTCTGAAGCACCAGTGCATTATGGGCTACGCTCACCTCTGCTTGGGGTCTGAAGCACCAGTGCATTATGGGCTACGCTCACCTCTGCTTGGGGTCTGAAGCACCAGTGCATTATGGGCTACGCTCACCTCTGCTTGGGGTCTTTCCTCAACAGGCCGCTGAGCAGAGCTTTGGCTTCGGGCGAGAGGCTCCTGGGGAAGCGGATCTCCTCCATCACGATGAGCTCGAAGAGCCGCTCGTGGTCCTGGTTGTAGAACGGCAGGCGTCCACACATCATCTCGTACATCACCACTCCCAGACCCCACCAGTCCACCGCACGCCCGTAATCATTGTCCTCCAGCACCTGACACATTCACATGCACTTACAGAACATCAGGAATACAAGCCATTCATCGCACAGAGGAGATAAACAGGAGAAGTGCTAGCAATACACAGTTTTATTTTAGCCGTGTTGTAAGGCCCCGGACCCCTGGATGAGCCGTAGCCCTTGGTTACCTCCGGTGCAAGGTATTCTGGGGTGCCACAGAACGTCCTCATGGTGGCCTCGTCTGTAATGCCCTCCTTACAGAGGCCGAAGTCTGTGATCTTAATATGTCCATCTTTATCCAGCATGAGGTTCTCCAGCTGAGGGAAGAGAACATCTTCATCATCTTCATCATCAGCAGCACAAACTCCCAGTGAATAACTGTACTTCCTTCAGCTGAACTGGATCAACACTGAACTGAATATCAACTGCTTATGGTAAAATTTTATTTCATAACTGATGAATTTTGCAACACTAACACTGTTATTGAACTTGTATCTGGTGTTTCTGAGTTGTATATGTACGTTACAGAGATATAATGCATGTTTGAACGGTTCTCTGCATTGATATGTTGCAATTCTGAAAAAAGTTGCAATTCTAAGAAATAGAGTCGTAATTCTGAGAATTAAAGCCGCAATTCTGAGAATTAAAGCCGCAATTCTGAGAAATAAAGTCGTAATAAGTCGCTATTTCTGACAAATAGTCGCAATTCTGAGAAATAAAGTTGCAATTCTGAGAAATAAAGTCGTAATAAGTCGCTATTTCTGACAAATAGTCTCAATTTTGAGAAATAAAGTCATAATTTTGAGAAGTTACAATTCAGATTTTTTTCCCTCATAACTGCGAAAAATAAAGTCAGAATTGCAAATTAAAACGTTGCAATTACCTTTAAAAAAAAAAAAATTATTAAACAAAAACGGAACAAGGTTTGACACATATGACACCGAGCTTAAGCCGCGTTCACACTGAAGACGATTACTATAATGATGACAATAAAGATATAGTTCTAAAAACCATTCCATAAACCACATCACAACTATAACGATAACTACAAAGAGAAACTACTTTGCTGGAATCACTTTCAGAGCGATTGATGAACGATAAAAAACACTGACAGCCAATCAGAATCCATCCTGCTTTAACGAGCTCCAGCATTTAAAGAGACAGACGACAAAACTGAGAATAAACAGAACGATATCATGAACACTAATATAGTTCTCGTTCTTGGTGTGAACGAGTCTTAAAGTCCCCCTGTGGTGAAAATCCAGCTTTTAATGTTTTTTATGTGTCTATGTGGTGTTTTTAATCTGCTTTAAGACAAAGCATGTGTAAGTTCATAAGTCGACAGCATTGCTGAGTATTTCCTCCTTAAAACTGCAGTGAACCAAAGACAGTCTCAAAAACACGCTTTGAAATCGCTGGTGTTTCTGACGTCACAAACTACCTTGTAACCAATCAGATCAACGTGTGATCGTCAACCAGTGGATCTCTGAGCTGAGTGAGTGAGTGAAGGCGGGGCTCATTTGCATATTCATAGAACTGCTCATACTAAATGAGGCAAGGGTGTCGAGTTACATTCAAGATATTTTAAGGAATGAAAAAACATTTAAATATGTAATTTTGGTGATCAAAGATGCGTTTTAAAGGAAAATGATTGACTACGGGGAACTTTAAGACGCTACACTTCAGAACAGCTGATGAAGAGCGCAGTACCTTCAGGTCCCTGTAGACCACGTTCTGCGAGTGCAGGTAGTCGAGAGCGGAGACGATCTCAGCGCTGTAGAATCGAGTTCTTTCCTCGGAGAACAGGCGCTCGCGAGACAGGTGGAAGAAGAGCTGAGGACGAGAGACGCGTGAGAACCACACACACACACACACACACACACACACCACAGCAGCGTGTCCGAGGCTAACCTGCACTTACCTCTCCGCCGTTAGCGTACTCCATCACGAAACACAGGCGGTCGTGAGTCTGGAAGGCGTATTTAAGGGTCTGCGACACAAAACGTGACAGAATGAAGGGAGTGTGTCGTTTATACAGTCGTTTAGGGTTGGGAATCGAATACTTGAGGTCAGGAATTGGATACTTATTATAAAATTAAAATTTCGATTCCTCTTATCGATTCCTTTGTGAGCATTTCGACTTTAAACCATTCAAACGCGAGACGACTCGCACACTGTTTTCTGTGTGAAACATCATCAGCGGGCCTACAGAAAATCTGATTTTAATGTGATTTTAAAACATTTGAGCGCGAGAGACTCTGTTTTCTGTTCTCATGTGTATCAGTATATTGGATCCGTGCAGCTCTTAAAGGGACAGCAGCCTAATATTCCCACTTTAAAATAACACTAATATTCCTGCAGTCTCTATAATAACATCAATAAAACAACACAAGACAAAGAGAAAATTCACTCGTTCTTCACTGAATAACTTCTGTAAATATAATTGTAATGTATATTTTATTTATAAACTGCAGTGTTATTTTACATTTGATTACAGTTTCTGAACCTGAAAATCTTTTATTTCAATCGTATCTTTGTTCAGTTGTGTCTATTTGTTGTGATTGCTAATTTTTTATGTGTTCCTTTTTAATTACAGGGTGTTTGCTTGTCTTTAATAATGCTTGAAGTTTATATTAGTTGTTTTTCTATGGTGTTTTTAAACCAAAGGCAAACGTTCCTTGAGTAAGTGCAAAAAGTATTCTGACTTTTTGTTCATGATATTCAGATACAATTAAATATTTTGCAATAAGACTAAATGTGAATGATATCTAAAGTTGTTGTTTTTTTTACTTTATTGGAATCGAAATTCCAATTAGGAATCAATAAGAATCGTTAAAATTTAAGCGATACCCAACCGTAGTGATTTCCAGGCGTGAGAGAGACTGACCGTCAGGAACGGGTGTCTTGTGTTCTGCAGCACGCGGCTCTCGGTGACCGTATGCGCCACTTCATCCTGAACACACACACACACACACACACACACATCACCTTTGAGCATCTCAATAAAACGGAACATATGACATATGATATATATATATATATATATATATATATAAAATATTTCTTCTTTTCTTCCATTTTACTATTGTATAGTGTTTTATGTCTTTTCTAGGGGTGTAAACAATATATCGTGTCACAAACAAAAATACATCAATATGTATCGTGGATAGTGACTATATGTATTGAGTATAATTCACCCAAAATGAAAATTTCTGTGTGAGAAAAAAATGTTAGTTTTAGTTTTAGTTTTAATTTTGAGTTTCAGTGTCAGTACTACATTAAACTACTATATATAATGTTGAATATAATGTATAATAATGCAATGGGGGAATATTAGTGTGTCCTGATAATACCAAATGTCTGATGTTACCAGTAAAAGTGTCCGACATTACTGTAAATATATCTAGTCAGTGACAGAGATCAAGCATATTCATCTTCGCATTTTCAGCTTCAGAATCATGAATATTGTTATTCTGGTGTAGAGGTCTGCTACCCGACCCGAGCCCGACGGGTCCCGAAAAATGTGCGGGTTTCGGGTCGGGTTCGGGTTAATGTTTATTGAACAGCCTCGGGTTCGGGTTTGTAACTAAGAAAATCTAAATAGGCTATATATAGTTTGCGTGCCGTGTGCTTTGCCTGCCTGCTGTGTTGTGGTGACCGGCACGCGCGAGAGAGAAAGTTGCGTGCGCAGATGTGCATTGGCTACACAGACCACAGACACAGGCTCTCTCTCTCAGAGAGAGAGCCTGTGTGTCTGTGGTCTGTGTAGCCTATGCACACATTGCACATCGAGAAGAAAGCGAAAACATTGCAAAGCGAGAAGAAACCGCTCTGGATGAAATGTGAATTTTAAAACAAATTAAATGAACAACAGCAATAACTTAAATAAAAGTGCTTAAAAAAACATTTTGTTTGTATATATATATATATATATATACAGTGAGGAAAATAAGTATTTGAACACCCTGCTATTTTGCAAGTTCTCCCACTTGGAAATCATGGAGGGGTCTGAAATTGTCATCGTAGGTGCATGTCCACTGTGAGAGACATAATCTAAAAAAAAAAAATCCAGAAATCACAATATATGATTTTTTAACTATTTATTTGTATGATACAGCTGCAAATAAGTATTTGAACACCTGAGAAAATCAATGTTAATATTTGGTACAGTAGCCTTTGTTTGCAATTACATTTGCAATACATGGCCCCGGTCATCCTCTCCTTAATACAGTGCAGTCGCCCTGTCCCATGTGCAGAAAAACACCCCCAAAGCATGATGCTACCACCCCCATGCTTCACAGTAGGGATGGTGTTCTTGGGATGGTACTCATCATTCTTCTTCCTCCAAACACGTTTAGTGGAATTATGACCAAAAAGTTATATTTTGGTCTCATCTGACCACATGCCTTTCTCCCATGACTCCTCTGGATCATCCAAATGGTCATTGGCAAACTTAAGACGGGCCTTGACATGTGCTGGTTTAAGCAGGGGAACCTTCCGTGCCATGCATGATTTCAAACCATGACGTCTTAGTGTATTACCAACAGTAACCTTGGAAACGGTGGTCCCAGCTCTTTTCATGTCATTGACCAGCTCCTCCCGTGTAGTTCTGGGCTGATTTCTCACCTTTCTTAGGATCATTGAGACCCCACGAGGTGAGATCTTGCATGGAGCCCCAGTCCGAGGGAGATTGACAGTCATGTTTAGCTTCTTCCATTTTCTAATGATTGCTCCAACAGTGGACCTTTTTTCACCAAGCTGCTTGGCAATTTCCCCGTAGCCCTTTCCAGCCTTGTGGAGGTGTACAATTTTGTCTCTAGTGCTTTGGTCTTGGCCATGTTAGTAGTTGGATTCTTACTGATTGTATGGGGTGGACAGGTGTCTTTATGCAGCTAACGACCTCAAACAGGTGCATCTAATTTAGGATAATAAATGGAGTGGAGGTGGACATTTTAAAGGCAGACTAACAGGTCTTTGAGGGTCAGAATTCTAGCTGATAGACAGGTGTTCAAATACTTATTTGCAGCTGTATCATACAAATAAATAGTTCAAAAATCATATATTGTGATTTCTGGATGTTTTTTTTTTTTAGATTATGTCTCTCACAGTGGACATGCACCTACGATGACAATTTCAGACCCCTCCATGATTTCCAAGTGGGAGAACTTGCAAAATAGCAGGGTGTTCAAATACTTATTTTCCTCACTGTATATATATATAGAGAGAGATAGATATAGATATATATTATTTGTTTTATTTTATCATTATATCATTTATATCACAAAACTGTTTTGCGCATGCGCTACCGCTTTCGCGCACTATTTCATTCAGTCACAACACAGACAGCAGACGACAGCAAGCAAACAAACAAACCATGAGTCTGATAAAGCAAAAAATCTGGAAGCATTAGGATCTTGTTGTTTCAACCAGTAAAGAGCCCAGTGGTTACGTGCAGTGTAGAGCTTGCGAAGCTGTCTTGGCGTACGACAGCAAAAAGACCGGTACATCTTCTCTAAAGCGACACACTGATCGTGGATGCACTCGTCCAACAGCAGGCCTAGCCGCTAGTAGTAACAACAGACAGTCATCTCTTTCGGACTATCTATCTCCAACAGCCAAGTCAGTAGCAGCTTCTGTAAAATCTAATGTAACAGAAAAATGTGTGGAGTTTTGCTGTCGGGATATTAGATCGTTTCATACGGTTGCTGGAAAAGGTTTTATTAACCTAGCGCAAGACCTAATAAATGTGGGGGCTACATATGGCCGTGTCTCAGTGGACAGTGTGTTACCTGATCCCACAACCATCTCTCGGAGATGCAAGGAAACCGCGGCCTCCAAAAGACAGGCGCTGGTCAAAGAAATATCGGAGATCATCATGTCTGATATTAGTGTTGGGATGACCACCGACATGTGGACTGACGATTATCGCAAGATCAGTTTCTTAACCATCACTTGCCACTACATCACACCTGATTTTTTGCTTCGAAGCAGAGTCCTTACAACAGCGATGTTCCCTCCTGAAGAAGCGAAAACCGGTGACAACATACGGAGAGAATTACAGAGACTGCTCGTATCTGTACTAGGATTTGATGCTTGTGTTATGAACAAAGTCGTCTGGGTCACTGACCAGGGATCCAACATGATTGCTGCACTCCTGCCGTATCATCGCCTGGATTGTCAGGACCATGTTTATAACACAGCTCTCAAACACGCGCTTGATTCTGCCGAACTACGAGACAGCGCACCAGAGGTCACACAGACTTTGCTGGCAGCAAAGGCACTTGTGCGATATGTCAAGCAAACGGGTATAATAAGTCAGTTATCGACAACTGTCAGGCAAATGTCAGACACCAGGTTTAGCACGGTGTTCCTTACCTTGGATTCAATTAAGCAGGTGTACGCTGAGCTTCGAGAAAAACTTGAAAGCTGAGGGGAAAGCCGAAAAATCAACGAAATATCTCCAGATGTCTTGGAGTTCCTGCTGGAATTTCTTCGCCCATTTTACCAGGCTCAGAGGGAACTAGAGGGTGACAAGTACCCCACACTTAACCTGGTTGTTTTGTGGCACGCACGAGAGGCTTAAGCGCCACTGCAGACCTGTGATGTCAGACAGTCCTCATCAGGCCATCATTCGTGAGCGGCATCTTGAATGGCTGAACCGCAAAATCAAAATCCAGACACTACATAAGATTGCCATAATCCTTTGGCCAAAGTTCTGTCAGCTCCGCATGCTGTCTCTCCCTGACAGAGAGGATATCCAGCAAGAAGCCAGGCGTCGGATAGCCAGCTTTACCACAAGCAACGAGCCAGCTGAACGGGTGGCTGAACCGGCCACTAAAAGAAGCAAGATAGTGGCAGAGTTTGAGGAGCGGGTAAACGTGCCCCTCGGTGAAACCGCAGATGAAGTTACGCAATACTCCAGCCGCAACCACGACATGGAAGAAGAGCGGGATCTCTTGGGTTGGTGGAAAAACAACAGCGGTGTATTTGCTGTGAGAAATAGAGTGGACCTCGGGTTCGGGCTTAACATGTAAATGTAATTGTCGGGTCGGGTCGGGTTAAATGATCGCGGGTACGGGCCGGGTTCGGGCTTCAGTTTAAAGCCCGTGCAGACCTCTATTCTGGTGTCTCTATTGTGCTTTGGGTTTCAGCACCAAGTCCATCATCTATTCACTTACACACACAATGAAATATCAAATTTAGCATTTAATCAACAGTAAATCTTTTATCATGTGTCTTGGATTATCGCAATAATATGGTATGGTGAGTTCAGTATGGTGATGTGTATCGAATCATGACATGAGGGGATCGTTACACCCCTAATATTTTCTTTTTCACTTTTTCTATTTCTGTATCTCTTTTATTTGGGCCACCGTTGTTGTCAAGGAATGTTTAGTTCGTTGTTGTGATTTGTTAAAATGTAAAAAAAAAAGTAAAAAAAGGAATGTTTCTCTAGTCACCTTTGCGATGATGACTTCCTTGCGCAGGATCTTCATGGCGTAGTACATCCCCGAGGCTTTCTCTCGCACCAGAATCACCTTCCCAAATGTGCCTTTACCCAGAAGCTTCAGGTAATCGAAGTCATTCATCGTCTGAAAGCACAAACCCCCACCACCATCATCATCATCATCATCATCATCGGCAACGTTTACATGCAGCCAAATCATCCGTTAGTAATGGGACTGACGGCTCAATCGCACTGAAAATCCTTCATGTAAACACTTTAATCGATTCGACTGAGCTCGATCCCAATGACACGACATAATTACGTAGAAATAGCGTAATGACGTAGAAATAGCGTAATGACGTAGAAATAGCGTAATGATGTAGTAATAGCGTAATGATGTAGTAATAGCGTAATGATGTAGAAATAGCGTGATGTAGAAATAGAGTAATGATGTAGAAATAGCATAATGATGTAGAAATAGCGTAATGTAGAAATAGTGTAATGACGTGGAAATAGCGTAATGATGTAGAAATAGCGTAATGAAGTAGAAATAGCGTAATGATGTAGAAATAGCGTAATGACGTAGAAATAGCGTAATGATGTAGTAATAGCGTAATGATGTAGAAATAGCGTAATGATGTAGTAATAGCGTAATGATGTAGAAATAGCGTAATGATGTAGAAATAGAGTAATGATGTAGAAATAGCATAATGATGTAGAAATAGCGTAATGTAGAAATAGTGTAATGACGTGGAAATAGCGTAATGATGTAGAAATAGCGTAATGAAGTAGAAATAGCGTAATGTAGAAATAGCGTAATGACGTAGAAATAACGTAATGACGTAGAAATAGCGTAATGATGTAGAAATAGCGTAATGATGTAGAAATAGCGTAATGTAGAAATAGCGTAATGACGTAGAAATAACGTAATGATGTAGAAATAGCGTAATGACGTAGAAATAACGTAATGACGTAGAAATAGCGTAATGATGTAGAAATAGCGTAATGACGTGGAAATAGCGTAATGATGTAGAAATAGCGTAATGACGTAGAAATAACGTAATGACGTAGAAATAGCGTAATGATGTAGAAATAGCGTAATGACGTGGAAATAGTGTAATGATGTAGAAATAGCGTAATGACGTAGAAATAGCGTAATGTAGAAATAGCGTAATGACGTGGAAATAGAGTAATGACGTAGAAATAGCGTAATGATGTAGAAATAGTGTAATGACGTAGAAATAGTGTAATGATGTAGAAATAGCGTAATGACGTAGAAATAGCGTAATGAAGTAGAAATAGCGTAATGATGTAGAAATAGCGTAATGACGTAGAAATAACGTAATGACGTAGAAATAGCGTAATGATGTAGAAATAGTGTAATGATGTAGAAATAGCGTAATGACGTAGAAATAGCGTAATGTAGAAATAGAGTAATGACGTAGAAATAGAGTAATGACGTAGAAATAGCGTAATGACGTAGAAATAGTGTAATGACGTAGAAATAGTGTAATGACGTAGAAATAGCGTAATGATGTAGAAATAGCGTAATGACGTAGAAATAGCGTAATGAAGTAGAAATAGCGTAATGATGTAGAAATAGCGTAATGACGTAGAAATAGCGTAATGAAGTAGAAATAGCGTAATGATGTAGAAATAGTGTAATGATGTAGAAATAGCGTAATGACGTAGAAATAGCGTAATGTAGAAATAGAGTAATGACGTAGAAATAGAGTAATGACGTAGAAATAGCGTAATGACGTAGAAATAGTGTAATGACGTAGAAATAGTGTAATGACGTAGAAATAGCGTAATGATGTAGAAATAGCGTAATGACGTAGAAATAGCGTAATGAAGTAGAAATAGCGTAATGATGTAGAAATAGCGTAATGACGTAGAAATAACGTAATGACGTAGAAATAGCGTAATGATGTAGAAATAGCGTAATGATGTAGAAATAGCGTAATGACGTAGAAATAACGTAATGACGTAGAAATAGCGTAATGATGTAGAAATAGCGTAATGACGTAGAAATAGCGTAATGACGTAGAAATAGTGTAATGACGTAGAAATAGTGTAATGACGTAGAAATAGCGTAATGACGTAGAAATAGCGTAATGATGTAGAAATAGCGTAATGACGTAGAAATAGAGTAATGACGTAGAAATAGTGTAATGACGTAGAAATAGCATAATGACGTAGAAATAGCTTAATGACGTAGAAATAGTGTAATGAAGTAGAATGATGTAGAAATAGCGTAATGACGTAGAAATAGCGTAATGACGTAGAAATAGCGTAATGTTGTAGAAATAGCGTAATGACGTAGAAATAGCGTAATGATGTAGAAATAGCGTAATGACGTAGAAATAGTGTAATGATGTAGAAATAGTGTAATGACGTAGAAATAGCGTACTGACGTAGAAATAGCGTAATGACGTAGAAATTGTGTAATGATGTAGAATGATGTAGAAATAGCGTAATGACGTAGAAATAGCGTAATGACGTAGAAATAGCATAATGACGTAGAAATAGTGTAATGACGTAGAAATAGTGTAATGACGTAGAAATAGCATAATGACGTAGAAATAGTGTAATGATGTAGAAATTGTGTAATGATGTAGAATGATGTAGAAATAGCGTAATGACGTAGAAAGAGCGTAATGACGTAGAAATAGCATAATGACGTAGAAATAGCATAATGACGTAGAAATAGTGTAATGACGTAGAAATAGCATAATGACGTAGAAATAGTGTAATGACGTAGAAATAGTGTAATGACGTAGAAATTGTGTAATGATGTAGAAATAGCGTAATGACGTAGAAATTGTGTAATGATGTAGAATGATGTAGAAATAGCGTAATGACGTATAGCACATCAACCTGATCACGTTTAGCGTTCATGTAAACACTATGTTCAGATTCATCAATCAGAATGAATTCAGTCCGATTGAAACAGAAGTTGTGCATGTAAACGTAGCCAGTGAAAGCAGTGATGATGAAGGAGATGAGATGTGAGATGTGGAGACACACACCACTCTAGAATTGGACTTGGACAGGGAAACCTCCATGTCCTCCAGCCCGCTGATGTCACTGACGCTCTTGAACTCCATTGGTTGGTCCGGTTCCCGAGCCTGCAGCCCATTGGCCACCGCCTGGATCGCACACATCCACTCGTCCCTGCAGAGCCAACCAGAGCCAGTCAGTGCTCTTTAAAATCTCTTCGTTTGTGTTCAGCAGAAGAGGACCGACATGAGGCCGAGTAAATCGAATAAAACGGTCCGGAATGAATTAAACAGAAAATAAATATTTTAATTACACTTTTTAAAAGAGATAAACTGACAATATTCAAATCAAAGTCTGTAATGTTGTGACTGTGATTGGTTTTGGTTCCTGGTGTATTTTTTAAATCCTTATGGGAAAACGCTTGTCTTGACTCCAGATGTGACTGACACACACCAGGTCACGTTTGTTGAGACACACACACCTCTCCTCACCGCGCTCCACATGGACACACACACCTCTCCTCACCACGCTCCACATGGACACACACACACCTCTCCTCACCGCGCTCCACATGGACACACACACCTCTCCTCACCGCGCTCCACATGGACACGGACACACACACCTCTCCTCACCGCACTCCACATGGACACACACACGGACACACACACCTCTCCTCACCGCGCTCCACATGGACACACACACACCTCTCCTCACCGCGCTCCACATGGACACACACACCTCTCCTCACCGCGCTCCACATGGACACACACACGGACACACACACCTCTCCTCACCGCGCTCCACATGGACACACACACACCTCTCCTCACCGCGCTCCACATGGACACACACACCTCTCCTCACCGCGCTCCACATGGACACACACACGGACACACACACCTCTCCTCACCGCGCTCCACATGGACACACACACACCTCTCCTCACCACGCTCCACATGGACACACACACCTCTCCTCACCACGCTCCACATGGACACACACACCTCTC